>NW_012267449.1:1025147-1026252 GCF_000151885.1 Dipodomys ordii
CAACAATGAAGTAAGGTTCCTTTCTGTCCACATCCCCTCCAGCATCTGTTGTTATTAGAGTTCTTGATTTTTGCCGTTCTATCTGGGGTGAGGTGATATCTCAATGTTGTTTTGATTAATGCTAAATAATTTTTATTTATGTAATTTTCACAAAATATCTATGATATAGGTATCATTATTATCTTCATTTTATTAGATGATGAACTCATTTATAAAAAATAACAGTCCTTCCCGGTGCCGGTGGCTCAGGCCTGTAATCCTAGCTACTCAGGAGGCTGAGATCTGAGCATGGTGGGTCAAAGCCAGCCTGGGCAGGAAATACCATGAGACTCCTATCTCCAATAAACCATTAGAAAACTGGAAGTGGAGCTGTAGCTCAAGTGGTAGAGTGCTCGCCTTCAGCTGAAGAGCTGAGGGACAGCGCCCAGGCCCAGAGTTCAAGCCCCACATCTGACAAAAAATAAATAAATAAGTAACAGTCCTTTAAATGACTCATCAACTTAAATGACTCTTATTGTCTCCAAGTTTTTTTGGTTTTTTTAATTTAATATTACAATTACATGGGCAAGATAATGAGTACATTTCTTATCAAGCATTGTTGCCTCCTCCTTTGTTTCCCCTTCCCATTCCTTTCCATCCCCCCCCATTTACCTGCCCCCTCTTCCCTGCCCCCTGCCAAAGTTGTAAAGTTCATTTTTCCACATAACGATTTGTACATCTCATTGTTGCAATGGGTCCACCTGTATCCCTATTTAAACGATTTGTTTTTACCCTTCCCTTCCATAAATTATACCAACATGAAATACAGTGAAAACACAGGTTATACCGTGGGGGAGGGACATACAAAGCAACAAAGAAATCATTTTACAAATTTAGAAACAATCACATGAAAGAAAAAAAATATTTGAATACTTATCTTGGGGTTCATTTCATGTAACATCAACTTATCTGATCTTTTCTACTTGTCTCAGACATATACTAGTTATTGCAAATAAAGGAAAGCATGGACCTATGTTTCTTTGGGCTTGGCTTACTTCACTTAATATAATTTTTTCCAAGTCTTTCCATTTCCTAACAAATGGGGCAATGTCATTCTTTCTGATGG
>NW_012267449.1:1026962-1037842 GCF_000151885.1 Dipodomys ordii
CTGTCCCTCAGCTCTTCAGTTCAAGGCTAGCACTCTACCACTTGAGCCACAGCGCCACTTCTGGCTTTTTTCTTTTTGCGTATGTGGTGCTGAGGAATTGAACCCAGGGTCTCAGGCATGCAAGGCAAGCGCTCTGCCACTGAGCCACCTTCCCAGCCTCTCTATTAAGAAAATTTTGGCCTGTGCCAAGGAGACCTAGGGTTTCTCCTATTCCTTGCTGTAATGTTTTCAGGGTGCTTGCATTGACTCTGAGGTCTTTGATCCATTTGGAGTTGATTCTGGTGCAGGGTGATATATAAGGATCTAGCTTTAGTTTTCTACAGGTGATTAACCAGTTTTGCCATTTATACTAACATGTACTTTTTTACTTGATAGTTTTTTGGAACACAGTTCCTAAAGCTTGAACTCAGAGCCTGGGCACTATTCAGTTCTGGCTTTTTGTTAATTAGAGATGAGCCTGGACTTCCCTGCCCAGAATGGCTCTGAATAGCACTTCTCAGATCTCAGCCTCCTATGTAGCTAGATTATAGGCATGATCCACTGGCTCAGGCTTTAACTTTTTATTTCAAAACTGATAAATTGGAACCTGAAAAAAATCATCCTATTGATTTAATATGATGAACCTAAGTAATTCAATTTAAACCAAAATAGTTAAAATTCAGAGCATGTATTTGTGTGTGTGCTCACAACATTGATTATTATCTAAATATGGGTATCTTAGTCTATATGAACTTTTATAGAAGAATTCTATAGACTGAGCAACTTAAAACTGAAGTTGATTTCTCATAATTCTGGGAAGTCTGGGAAGTCCAAAATCAGTACCTTGGAAGATTCAATATTGAATAAGAATCACAAGATTTGGTTCACAGAAAATAACTTCATATGGTGAAAGGACTGAACAGGCTCTCATACCCTAATTATCTCTCAAAGGTTCCACTGCTTAGTACTGAGCCATTGGAGGCTAGGATTTCAACTTAAGGATTTTAAGAGTTGCAATTGTTGTCTTTGGTAATGGGTAAACTGATCTCCCAAGAGAATCACATGTCCAATAGGAAGGCCAACATGACTTTAAAAAATAAAAGATTCAGTGAATATTGGTGGCTTGTGCCTATAATCCTAACTCTCAGTAAGCTAAGATCTGAGGGCTATGGTTGGAAGCCAGCCTAGCCATCCATGAAACTCATATCTCCAAATAACCACCAGAAAACTGGAGGTAGAAATGTGCCTCAAAGAGGCAGGGGCAGAGACAGTGCCCAGAGACAGCACTCATATTCTGTTATATCTGTTTAATTCAAATTGTTGAGTTTCTTGGTCATGTCATGTATCCCTTAACAACAAGATTTATGTGGACTGACTGAAAATAACCCAGGTGGTCCTCTCAAGAGCAAGTTTTGTTTTTATGCCTCATAAGTCAGTCTCAGTCTGGCATCCTCCACAAAGATAAACCTTTTGAAAAACAGTCTAACCATCCACCAGAAAGATTCATGACATCAATAAGTGAAGTGACTACATAAGCATAAATACAATTTAGGGGGAGTTTCTCATTTTATCTCAAGAAGATAAGAACTTCTGTATCTTTGCCCATTTTTCCAACCTAACCTTTTTTTTTATAAAAGTAAAACATTGTAAGGTATCTTTGGACAATAAATTTATCACAGTTCATCCAAATGACAAGCCTAAAGATGTATAACCTCTTGTTAATTTTAGAATAATCTGATATGTTGAGGAATGAAGAATCTTTAAGTAGGCTGTAAAAGATTCACTACAAATGATTTTATGCAACATTATGAACAGAGTGAATAGAGTACTACAAAACAAGCATAATAATTAACAATAGTTATATTGAAAGAATCTGACTGAATCACACATTTTGTTTTTTTGAGACGAGGTCTTAATATATTTCCCAGGTTGTTCTTGAACTCTTAGGCCCAAGGGAACAGCCTCCCAAGTAGCTGAGATTACAGACAAGTACCACCATGTCTGGCAGAATCATACATATAATTACAGCTAAGAATGTACTTCTCTGACAGTATGCACTTTTGTCAATGTGAGATCCTACTGTACTGTGCTCTACTCAACTATTTAACTCAAAAGCCAGTATTTCCTTGGATTGCTTCCTTCCTAAATAACCAAATCATACTCAACTGTCTTTTGTACATTTCCATGTGGATATTCACAATCAATACTATTGTATGTCATTGTACAGACTGTAATTTTGTACGTAGAACATCAAAGATATATTGCTTCCAGGAGTTGTAGAAAACAGCTCTCCTGTTAACTGGAAAAATATAACCCAAATTATTAGTGAGTCTGCTGCAAACTGATCTCATTTCCATTGAAACAATAGCCTTTCCTCAGTCATCCAGCTTTGATGTGGATAAGCCAAGTAGATTCTTGTTTTTCTCTTTTTGATGATATTAGTGCTTGAAATCAGGGTTTTTCAGCTGCTAGCATGCACCATACCCCTTATACCCTTTCTGTTCTGGTTATTTTTGAGAGGGGGGGGTCTTTACTTTTTACCCAGGCTGGCCTTGACCACCATCTTCCTTTTTATGCTTTCCACCATAGCTAGGAAGACAAGGGAGACAGGCTTTTCCTTTTGTAAATTTTTAAATTTTTATTTTCTGTTGGTCATAGGTATTGAACTCAGGTTCTTGGCACTCTAACACTTTGAGCCACAGTTCTACTTCCAGTTTTCTGGTAGTTAATTGGCGATAAGATTCTCATGAAACCCAGCCTGGCTTCAAATTGCAATCCTCTGATCTCAGCCTTCTGAGTAGCTGGGCTTAGAGGCATGAGCCACCAGTACCCAGCTCAGCTTTTCTTAGCTCTTGAGAACATTTTTACTTTGACATATAACCACAATCCTCCCCATCTCCATCTCTCAAATAGCTAGGATTACAGACATGAACCACTAGCACTAGTCAAAGCCAAGTAGATTTTTTCCTTCAAGATTTCTATCAGATTCTTGTTTGCTTTTCTCATGAGAAAAAAATTCCTACCTCTTCTCTCATTGTTTCCAATTATAAAACTGCACATTTGAAGGTAATAATGGATTTTATAGGTCCAGGTCAAATTACTAGGTGCACTCCTTTTATTGATGAAGTCGTTTAAGAAAACCCCAATGATTTTCTAAAGGTTTCATATAAAAAGTCTCATAATGGAAATGGTATTAGAATAAAAATCTCCTGGTTTTCTTGAAATCCAATCATTTTACCATATGGAAAATGATTGCCCTCCTTTTTACCAAACCTTGCCATATGTCTCCTGTCTCTCTCCACTTCAATAGACTTTATCCCTTTGGCCAGATTAATTTATATAAAATATTACTTTCCTTATAAATATTTTATGGTTCTACATTGTTTTATGAAAGTAAAGCAAGCAAAATTCTTTACCCAGTGATTCAATATGATTGTAGCCAACCTTTCTAGACAAGTTTGAAAAGAAAATTTATATCAATATAATTCTCTAAATGGCTATACCAAGCATTTCAAAATTTTTCTGAGTTTGAATCTTTATGTATAATAAAAAGGAAACTAATTGGAACCTGGGTCATCTTTCCAAGAGAAATAAAAATATTTTCATACATCACTAGTATATATAAAATCTTATTTATAATAGAAATAAACAAGATGTTCTCCAACAGGTGAATATTTACAATGTGCTCCATCTATACCATGGGATGACAATAGTAAAAAGAATAAACTATGGACTCATGCAACAGCCTAGACAAATCTGAGGGAAATGCGCTGAGTGAATAATGTCTATCCAAAATATCACATTGTATGATCCTACCCAAATAAAAGTGAAACAACAAAATTAGAAATGGAGACCAAATTGATGATAGCTAAGGCTTAGGGACAAGTGTAGAGGGTATGTACATAGCTATAAAAAGGTACTGTAAAGGGCCATGAGAACAAATCTGAATCTCTACTATGTTGGTGGTCTTGTAAACATGCATGTAATAAAGCTACACACACATGTGAACATACATAAATGCACAAATGAACAGTGCATGGAAAAGTAGCGAAAAGGGAATAATCTGTGGAAACTGCAACCATATCATTTATTTGCCTAGCAACTATGGTTATGTGGATTGATACACAAGACCTCCTTGTTAATTATTTTCAACTTTTTGTCAATAGGTAATTGTTCCAAAATTAAAAGGCTTTAAACTACTAAAATATAGAGTGATTTCAGGCTAACAGTTTTCTGACTTGTTTGCTTTTGATATGGTTGGGATTTGGTTTATCTCCTATAGATTCATGCAGTATGGCAGTGTTGAAGTGGTGGAATCTCTTGAGAGTCAGGGCCTACTGTGGAGTTGCTAGAACCTTTGGGATGCTGCTCTCAAAAAAGATTAAGGTAGCTCTCTGAGACCCTGGTAAGTTTTCATAAAAATGAATAGTTATTAAAGAATAAGCTTGACCCCTGACTGAAATTCTGGTATTTTTCCTTCATGTGATCTCCTCTCCTTGAATATCTTATCATTATGATACCATCCACCATGAGGCCCTCAAAAGAGGTCAAACACCCAAGACCATCTGATCTTAGACTGTCAGCTTCCAAACTGTGCTAAATAAATCTCTATTGTTTATGAGAATCCAGTCTCAGGAATTTGGTTATAGTAACAGAAAATGGAATAATATAATTTTCTTTAGGTTAGTCATAAAAAGTTAAATTCTGCTCAGTGTGAGAAACTGATCAAGAATGATTTAGCTGGGCATTGGTGGTTCATGCCTGTAATCTTAGCTACTCAGGAGGCTAAGATCTGAAGATCCCTGTTCAAAGCCAGCTCAAACAGAAAGTCCATGGAACTCTTTATCTCCAATTAACCACCAAAAAGCTGGAAGCAGAGCTGTGGCTCAAATGGTAGAGCACTAGCCTTCAGCAAAAGAGCTCGGGGACACTGCTCAGGGTTTTATAAACAATGCTCAGGCCCTGAGATAAAGCCCCAGCACACACATAAAAGAGGTGATTTAATTCCATTTATGCAATCAATGGGCAGAGACTTAAAAGCTTCTTCAGTAATGGGAAGTCTAGCGATTGAAAAAAGGCTCAATGGTCAGCTAAAATGAAGATGATCAAGTAAACCAGAAGTCATGGCTTTGTCCAAGAACATACTAAGTCAAGTTTGAAGAGCCTCTGACTTAGTGGAAAGAAGCCAAGAGGAAACTGACTTTCTAAGGCTTTATATGAAAAGTCTACAGTAATATCTTCATAATGTTTCCCATTAAAATTCTGCTTTTGAAGTTTATCTGCCCAAGGTTTAACTGACATCTTTCCATCATTCTTTGTATACTGTATTAAATTTAAGCTATGTAAGGTTATTTCTTTATGAGAAAAGTGAGGTAATAGCATTTACATCTTAGGGGTGGCTGTGACAATAAAAGGTGGATAGAATAATTCATAAAGTATTAGTGCAAAATAAGTGATAATGTATTTGTGTCACTATCAAATTTGCAGTCTTTTATGCATGTGGGAATGTTTTTTTGCCAGTCCTGGGGCTTGAACTAAGCACCTGGGTGCTGTCCCTAAGCATTTTTGCTCAAGGCTAGTACTCTATCACTTGAACCACAGCTCATGATCCTCAAATCTCAGCCTGCTGAGTAGTTAGGAATACAGGCAGGAGCCAGAAGCATCTGGCTTCTCTGCCCCCTAATTTCCTTCTTTTTTATTGAATTTTTTTATTGCCAAGGTTATGTAAAGAGGAGTTACAGTTACATAAGTAAGGCAAACTTGTTACCCCTTCCCTCATTTTTCTCCTACTTTCCCTTCCCCCACCCTCCCAAGTTGCACAGATCATTTCCAACATATTGTCTTATGTTTATTGTTGTTGCGTTGGTTCCCCCTTATCCTTTGTCTCACCATTCTGTTGTTCCCCTTCCCTTCCCTAATTCAAATAAATGTATATACAATACCAGAGTACCAAAATCAAATACAGTGACAACAGGGGATATACCATAAGGGGAAGAACATACAAAAGAAACAAAAAAAATCACATAGTGCATTTAAAAGAACAAAAAAAACCTCTTGTGTCCATGTTTTGGAGTTCAAATCTAATAACAACAGAGGCTGGAGGGAATGTAGCCAAAAGGGTACACTATTGCATGCTGGTAGGAGTGTAATATTGTTCAGTCACTCTGGAAAGCAGTATGGAGGTTCCTCAAAAGACTCCACATAGAGCTCCCCTATGACCCAGCAATCCCACTTCTGGACATTTACCCAAATGATCACAAACAAGGCCACACTAAAGCTACCAGCATTATTCACCATAGCCAAGATATGGAACCAACCCTGATTGTTATATATCTGTTTTAATTGAGAAAAATAAAATTCTTTTAGGGACTGTACCTTGTCTGTGTCACGCTCTCCTACTCCATGATAATTGCTAAGATGAATTCAATGAACAAATCTAATGCATTACTTGTGATGCTGCATTAGCTCTCCAGGGGTTTGTGGCAACAATTCATTCACCAACTTTTCTAGTGAGGACCTTCTGGTTACCCTTATCTTACTGTTGCCACAAGCAATGCTGAAGGGAATTCTGTGTTAATATATTATTATCAGTCTTTGGGAGCATCTTTGCTTGGTATTCTTCCAAGGAAAACTACTGGGCTATATACATGATTTCACTAGGCAGAGGTCATTTGCTCCCTATGACAGCTGCAACAGTCCACATGCCTACCAACATATCCTTTGTTTCCACTTCATGCAAAGGGAGGGAGAGTCTTAATTTTAACTGGAATTGTTTCTTTCACTCACATCTTTTTGAAATTTTTCCTTCATAGTACATATATTGCTCGTTTCTTCATACTGCTGAGAATTCCATTGTCTAGATATCCACAATTCACCTCTTGATTGATATTTGAACTTTTTTACTTTGGGGCCACAAGAAATAAATAAATTAGATGTAAACACTGGCAAAGAAGTGTTTCTATACACATACATTTTTATTGGCTTTGTATAAATATACTGGACTTGAGTGGCTAAGGTCTATGGGAATATAAAAATTTTAAAGTGTAGGAGATGTCCTCTCCAACACCTAGGATAGTCGGTCTTTTCAAAATGTGTGTGTGTGTTTGTGTGTATGTGCATGCATGTATGTGCAATGGAAGCTGTTCCAGAACTTTTTTTGCTCAAAGGCTAGCTTTCTACCACTTGACCCACAGCAGCTCCATCTCTGGCTTTTTTAATAGCTGACTGGAGACAAAGAGTCTCACAGATTTTCCTGCCCAGGCTGACTTCAAACTACAATCCTCAGATCTCAGCTTCTTGAGTCTCTAGAATTAAAGGCATGAGCCACCAATGCCAAGTGGCCTTTTCAGTTTTATTCATTGGAATTGATGTGTAGTCAGCAGAATTTCCATGTAGGTACAAATTAATTAAGCAGAAAAGATATATCTATGTTCAAAAATACATTATAATGAATACATTATAAAAAGTAACTCAAGTGAAAATATAGATCTCATATAAATCCTACAAAGATGGTAAAGATTTCTAGAAGAAAACATCAGATAAAAATTCTATTTGAACTAGCATAATTATAAACACCTGTTATCTCAGAATTCAGAAGGCTGAAGCAGGAGTTCAAGTACAAATAATCTGGCCAGTATGAAAATGTTCTGTCCCAACAAAGTTTTCTTAATGATGACAACAAGTATAAATATAAATATATATAATACACACATACACATACGTGTGTGTGCGTCCGTGTGTGTGTGTGTGTGTGTGTGTGTGTGTGTGTGTGTGTGTGACAGGCTGAAGGTGTGGCAGAGCGTCTACCTAGAAAGTGCAAGGGTGGCAGAGAAGCTCTGAGTTCAGTCCCAAGTACTCTAGTACTGAAAAAAAAGAGAAACCTTTGACAAAATAAGTAGCATTAAAATTAAAAATTGGTCCTCCCCAAATGACACTGTTAAAAATAATGAAAAGAATAGCTATAGACTGGAAGATGATATTTGCAAAGCACATTTTGATTAAAGAACCGAATTGACTTTTTTCTTGCTGCTCTTTAAAACAGCTATGTAGCCTAGGCTGAACTCAATTTTAAGATCCTCTAAAATTTAGCCTCTTGAGTGCTGGGATTACAGCTGTATGCCACCATACCTAATCTGAACAATATTTTTATCAACAATAAAGGAATAACCTAGTTTTCAACATAGAATAGATTTAATGACCTACTCCACTGAAAGAAGTATTTGGATAGAAAATATACCCATAGCCAAGTGTCAGTGTCTTCTAACTACTCAGTGGGCTGAGATCTGAAAAGCCAGCCCAGGCAGGAAAATCAGTGAGACTCTTAACTCTAGCTACTTACCAAAAAGCCATCAGTGGAACAGTGTGTCAAGTGGTAGAGCACTTGCCTTGATCAAAAATGCTCAGGGACAGTGTATAGGCCCTGAGTTCAAGATCCATGACAGGCACCAAAAAAGAAAAAAGAAAATATATACATAAGAAGGTGATCAACAGCATTAATAATTAAATAAATGCAAATTAAAATAACATTCAATTATTACTATCCACCATTGGCTATATGATAATATTGAGTGCTGGTGCATGGATTAGGTGACTGGATCTCTCATACATTTCTGATAGGAATTCAAAGTGTTACCACCACTGTGGAACATAGACTACTTCTTGTAAAATTAAACACATGCCCAGCAATTGTACAAAAAATAAAGACATATGCCTCACAAAACCTGTATGCAAATTTTCATGATAGTTCTATTCATAATCATCCAAATTTAGCAATATCCCTTCAACTGGCAAATAAACACTGTAGCACATCCATCCAATGGAATGCCCTTCAGCAGTAAAAAGAACAAACGACTAAAACACACAACATACTAAACACATTATGCTAAGTGAAAGAAGTGAATAACACATGTACCATATATTGGTAAATATGTACTTAGCATGGATTTGAATTTTGAAGATGAGTAAGATATACTTAAGTCAGCACAGTAGTTGAGGCTAAGTGTACAGAAGAACAAGATCTAAGAGGGCCACAAAGGGATCTTAAAAATATGTATATGTAGCTGGTACCTGTGGCTCAGGCCTATAATCCTGGATACTAGGGAGGCTAAGGACAGAAGGATAGAGGTTCAAGGTAATCCTGGGTAGAAAAGGTTGAGTCCCTTTCTCAATTCATAGCTGGGCCAGTGGCACATGTCTGTCATTGTAAGCTACATGAGAGGCTAAGATTGGGAGGATCAAAGTGCCAGGCCAGCCAATATAGAAAAGTCCAAGAGACCCCATCTCCACAGAGGGAAACTGGATGCAGTGGTATGTGCCTGTGACCCAATTGAAGACAGAAAGCCTAAAAACTGGTAAATCATAGCTCAGAAGTATACCCAGGGGGAAGCAATACACTCTACTCACCCTCCAAGAAAAACTAGTGAAAAACAAGTTTAGAAGCATGGTTAATTAGTATTGAGCCAGCTTAGTAAGCTTAAAAGCTTGAGTTCAAAGCTGTAATATTGCTCTACACCAATAAAAAATATAAAGGTAAACATGTCCCTGTGTCATCAAAACACATCTGCTATAGTAGGAGAGGCTTATGTGCCAGTCTTTAAAAAATGATAACATGGACCTTGCCACCACCAAGTATGTAGTCTTTAGAAAGCTATGTAGTCTTTAGAAAGATACTCATTTTAAGCTGTAGCTCCCTCTTTGAATAATATCTACCTTATCATGTAGTTTTGATAATTAAGATTTATGGAGAGTTAGGACTTCAAGACACTACATGTTTGTGGCTCATAGGAAGTACTGTAAAATAGGAATTCTTTATTGTTTATGGGGTCTAGTCAAGTAAGATGTTTTAGAAGGGAAAGTGGTGATTTGGATCTCAAAGGCCTTGATGGAAGGAAACTGAGGGGTGTTTTAGACAAAGAACAAACAAAAATACTGTGTTATTTTTGTAGTCAGTCTCTGACACATATTTCAGTTCTAACCTTTGGTATATCCTTTACAAAGCACAGCATAAATAAAAAGACACTTTGGAGACAATGATGGATGTTTTTAAGATGAATGGAAAGAATGATGACCTGTGGGAAGCAATAGTTTATCTATAAATGAGCAGATTGTAGAGTCAAATGCTAAAAACAGGACTGAGAGAAATGTGGTAAATACATCTAAAGATTCTCCCTCTCACCCCTTTCTCTACTTTTATTTCTTTGTTTTCAGTAACATCTTCCTTTTTCAGACACACTCTGGAAAACAAGTCTGCTGAAAGAGTGTTACTCAAATTATAAACCTTTAGACAAGATTGATATAACTGATGAAGTTAGCTTTTTATTGGGTTCCAATGGCTGAGCAATGGACTGGATCACTGCCTGGCTGGTGGAATTGCGTTAGAAACCAGACTGGAAACTTGTAGGCCTGCCATCTGATGTCTTAAGAGGCAAAACAACTTGGAGTGATTCTAATTCAGCTCTTTTAATAGTCAAAAATTAAAAGTGACTAGAAAATGATTAATGAGGTAGTGTCAAATAGCTATAACCTAACTGTAATAGTTTTTTGTCCGGGAAGTGGCGCTGTAGCTCAAGTGGTAGAGCGCTCACCTTGAGCTGAAGAGCTGAGGGACAGCACCCAGGCCCAGAGTTCAAGCCCCACGGCCGACCAAAAAAAAATAGTTTTTTGTCCATCATCGGGCTTGAACTCAGGGCCTGGGTTTTGTCCCTGAGCTCTTTTGCTCAAGGCTAGCCCTCTACCACTTTGAGCCACAGCTCCACTTCCAGTTTTCTGGTGGTTAATTGGAGATAAGAGTCTTATGGCGTGCTGAGAAGGTGGCTCAGTGGTAGAGTGCTTGCCTTGCATGCCTGAGGCCCTGGGTTTGATTCCTCAGCACCACATATGCAAAAAGAAAAAAGCCAGAAGTG
>NW_012267449.1:1037892-1039606 GCF_000151885.1 Dipodomys ordii
CACATAAGCAAAAAAAAAAAGCCGGAAGTGGCGCCGTGGCTCAAGTGGTAGAGCGCCAGCCTTGAGCTGAAGAGCTGAGAGACAGCGCCCAGTCCCAGAGTTCAGGCTCCACGACTGGACCCCCCCCAAAAAAAAAGAAAGAAAGAAATTCATCAAAGATGATGGCCTCACAGTCATCTGGAAGGGACCCTACATCATCATCCTGACAAACCTCACCATGGTAAAAGTAGACAGGACCCCTGCCTGACTCAATCACATGACACTTCAGATCTGCTGAAAGACTTTTGTGTCACACTTCTGTCAACTACTTCCCCAGAGCCTTCTTTGTGTGACACTATTTCTGTGGTACATAGATTTGTAAACCTCACCCAGCCTGGCCTAGGAAAGGATTGCTGGTTATGTTTAAGTGCAATGCTAATGAAGTAGTCTAGTACTTTGTTTAAAGTAACTTGGTTAAGCTTCTGATCCTAAGGGCCCAATGCAGCTCTCTCACTAAGAAATCAATTATTTGATTTTGTGTACATAAAACCAGTGGGGAATGAAATAAGGAAACTGAGTCTAAGTAACAGGCCTTGTCCTCACATCATCTTGGCACCTAGCTGGGTGGTGGGGTCTTTTTACCCAGCTCTTAAAAAAGCCTCAAGACAAGCCATTCTTTTTATTGCAGATGTGGTCATGTTCTTTAGCTCTAGGAGAGCTCAGCTCTAGAGAATATGCAGATGCCATGCTATTTAGCACCAAGAAAGGTCTTTCTAAAGAGAATCCTCACCCTTGATTATGTCCCTAATTCTTTTTTTCTTTGCTCTAAACTTTGCTCCTTTTGTTTGGGTGCCCCACCCCCAAACATGCAGTTTTTGTCTTGAAAAGTTTTGTGCAAGCTGTATTCTAGGCTGCAGGGCTTTCAGACAGAAGTCCACCTGCAGTTGCCAGCTTTCTTTCTTTTTTTTTTCAGTTGCCAGCTTTCTAATGAAGACTCGCAATTTGCCCTCTTAAAATGTGGCTTCTGTGTTTATTGTGATTGAATTTTCATATACATGACTAGTAAGAAAGTTATATGCAAGATGAATATAACCCCACTACCCTTTGATGATGTAAGACCATAAATGAAGAAAGTTCATGTACTGTTTATCATTCTAAAGGAAAAATTGAACTGGAAGGAAATTAAAATTCTAGGTAAGAACCTCATTACATGATCATTCAATAAACAAGATTTAAATGGCACCTGTGTTCATAAGCAGTATGATTATTTTCAATCCATTTTGGAATTAACTACAGAAAGAGACAAAGTTTCTGACTTGTTTAATTACAAGGAATTGATTCTTACCTAGTTGTGTGAATAGTTATTAGCCTTCATCACTCCATGAACCATTCTTGGAACTTATACCTACATAACCTACTTATCCATCTTGTCAAAACTTCTATTCTTCATAAAGAAAACTAATGTTTGGTCAAGCATAGTGGCACAAGCCTATAATCTCAACTCATAAAAGTAGGAGGTAGGGGGATCTAAGGAATCCTGTCTAGATAGTAAGTTTGAAGCAGGCCTGAGCTACAGAGTGAGAAATATCTAAAAGAAAAATCTGATTAAGAATACTCTGGTAACCAAGTAGTACTATGCTAAATAATTTTTTTTAATTTAATTTTATTTTATTTGTGAACATACTGTACAGAGGGGTTACAATTGCATGGGCAGGATAATGCGTACATTTCTTAC
>NW_012267449.1:1043273-1053305 GCF_000151885.1 Dipodomys ordii
CCACATATGCAAAAAGAAAAAAGCCAGAAGTGGCGCTGTGGCTCAAGTGGTAGAGCGCTAGCCTTGAGCTGAAGAGCTGAGGGACAGCGTCTAGGCCCAGAGTTCAGGCCCCACGACTGGACCCCCACACACACAAAAAAAAGAGTCTTATGGACTGACTTCTGCCTGGGCTGTCTTCACACCATGATCCTCAGATCTCAGTCTCCTGAGTAGCTAGGATTACAGGCATGACCCATCAGTGTCCAGCAATAGTTTTTTTTCTTATAAGCAAGCAAACAAAAACTAGATCTAAATAGAGAAAGTAATAAAATAACAAAAAGGGGGAGGGAGTCTGGGGAACAAATCAAATTCTATGTTGCAATATAATACCAAAACTGTCCTGCTAATCATATTATATTAGCAACTGTATTTCAGATAGCTAAGACCAGTTACCTAGATCCAATTCTCTTTTCAAATCATATGCTCCCAGCAAAAAAGACAATGAAAATTTTATTTGCAATTACATATCTGGAACTAATGTAGCTAACACAAGAACTTCTTCTTTGTCCAAACCTCTAATAATGATGATTATTCAAAGATGACTTAAAATAACATGGAACAACATGGGAAAGGATCACTCAAAAGCCAATCTAGAAGAGAGGGAGGTTGGGAGTGTAAAAAAACTGGAAGAAAATGAGAGAGAGGGTGCCACTGTACAAAAAGAAATGTACTCATTACCTGACTTACATAACTGTAACCCCTCTGTACATCACCTTTACAATAAAAACAATTTTAAGCCAGTCTGCACAAGAACATAGGAGAAGAATGTCCAGCTTAGTTTAGCAACCCTAGCATACCAGCTTCCAATTGAAAGACTTTGTCTAATGTGTCCCTCCCTAATGCTGCCTTCCTTTGGTCTCTAATTACATTTGGTTGTAAACTCACAAATATATCCAGAGCTGCTCTTACAAAACACAAAAGGGAGATAGATAGTTTTCAATGGGTGAAAAGTTTCCCATACAGTTTTTTTTAAAGAAAAAATAAGCAAATTTTGTCAAAATACATTTTAGTTTATTAACTTCATACATTAACTTTTATTTCAATAAAATCTTAAAAATATTCTTCCTTTCTAATTATTTTTCCTGAAAAAGAGTAGTACAGAGTCCTCTTAGCTGGCAGAGGTCACAGAGTAAAAAGACCCAGGTAAAAGCCAAGTGACTGAGGTTTGACAAGGTCAGGCAGCCTTTGTCCAGGATAAACATCAGTCCACAGTGAGACACTGATATAACAGATTCATTTCCTGTGGGGCCACACATGATTTCCATTATCTTATCTTGTGAGATACCTCAAAAGGTAAAGCCTATGGATGGCATGGTGGTGCATTCCTGTAATCCCAACTACTTTGGAAGCTGAGGGTAGAGTCCTAAATGTTACATAGTGAGATTGAGTCTCCAAATAAAATTTAAAAAGGACTGGGGTGGCAATGGGACTCGGAGGTAGAGCAAAGGTTTATCATTCACCAAGCCCTGGGTTCTGTCTTGAGCAAAGAAGGAGGAGAATGACAAGGAGGACAAAGAGGAAGAAAAAAAGAAGATAATAAGAACATTGTACAAAATTAACTTCCTGCCAGGGGCAACAAAAGGAGGGTCACAATCTTAGGACAATATAAACAAAAAAGTTCAAGACACCCCCTCTTAAAAAGTAACTAGCATAAAGCTGGCCTGGAGGTATGGCTAAAGTGGTAAAGCACCAGTCTAGAAAGCCCAAGGACATTAACTCATAAGCCAATACTGACAACATTAATTAATTGATTAAAAAATGAAATTAGCTGATGCTGGTGGCTCATGTTTGTAATCCTACCTACTCAAAAGCTGAGATCTGAGGATCACAGTGTGAAACCAGCCTGGAAAGGAAAGTCTGTGAGACTCTTATCTCCAATTAAGCACCAGAAAAATAGAAAGTGGTGCTCTGGCTCAAAGTGGTAGAGTGCTACCCTTGAGCAAAAGAGCTCAGCGACAGTACCCAGGACCTGAGTTCAAGTCCCACAACTGACAAAAAATAAATAAAATAAACTTTAGACTATATGTATCAGATGCCTATAAATTGTAAATGGCCAGAGGCTAGTAGCTCACACTTCTAATCCTAGCTACTCAGGAGGCTGAGATCCGAGAATCTCACTTTGAAGCTCTCCCAGGCAAAGCAGTCTGTGAGATTCTTATCTCCAATTAATCACCAAAATGTCAGAAATAGAACCTGTGGTTTAAGTAGAAGAGTGCTATCCTTGAGTGAAAAAGAACAGAGAAAAGTGCTGGACCCTGAGTTCAAGTCTCATTACTAGCACGTGCGTGCACGTGAGCACACGCACACACACACGCACACACACACAATCAAGTCTTTTCCCTCCTTCCACCTTGTTTAATAGTTTAGGGCAGAGTTTTGCTGACCCACTCAGTGTTTATAAGAATATCTATGCCTTGTCCAAATCATTTCATACTTTAAGAAAAACAAATGAGATCATAACAATTGGAATCTTAGCTTTTTTCACTGTAGATAAGTGGAAATTTTTGGCATCAGTAAAACTAAAAGTATTTACTCTCTAAACTTTTATAATGTAATATTATATGAAGATACTGTAATTTATTTAACAACCTCTCTATTGATGAAAGCAGAGGTTTTTTTTATGGTTTGGGATATTATACCCACAGAAGGGAAAATTGTACAATTTGGTTTAAAAATTGTTACTTCTCTGGTGATGATAGTAGCACATTTCATTATAGAAAACTTGGGGAACACAGAAAACTATAAATAAAATTAAAAATACCTGAAATTCTACCATTAGTGTATAAATATTGATAACATTTTGTATATGGACAGTTTTTTCATCTGAGCAAGAGAATAAAAGGTTGACTGCTTATTGTTTGTCCTCTTTTCGGTAGTATTGGGATTTGAACTCAGGAACTAGCACTTAACTAGTGAAGTTAGACATACCCTTTAACTTCCTCAACTCTCAGTTTCTGAACCACATTTAGTGTGTGTGTGTGTGTGTGTGTGTGTTTGCCAGTCCTGGGGCTTGAACTCAGGGCTTGGGCACTGTCCCTGAGCTCTTTTGATCAAGGTTAGCACTGTACCACTTGAGACCACAGCTCCACTTTTGGCTGTTTTATGGTGGTTAATTGGAGATAAGTGTCTTACAGACTTTCCCACCTGGGTTGGCTTTCAACCTCAATCTATAGATTTCAGCCTCCTGAATAGCTGGATTACAAACTGGCAATGGGTGCCCTGGTCTGAGCCACATTTCTTTCCAATACATGGCTAATTGGCCATACTAGGGGTCTTGGGTCTGTAAATTACTTTGTTGTAGTCAGTATGAGGGTAGTCCAGAGCAATTGAAAAGTGATTGATTCTGTAGCTGTTGGTAACCTTCACCTCCAGTCCCTGTGGTGCTGGCTGTGGAATCAAGACACTCCTGACATGCTAGGCAGGTACTCCATCTGCCTAGACTCAACTCCCAGCCCCTGGCTGCATTAACCTGGACCTTGGTTGAACCAGACCTCAAGCACAGGAGAACTGGTGACTCCCCAGAACCACAGACCTGACAGGAGGAAGCAACAGGACCCCGAACATGAGAGCAGCCACAAGAGGGTTCACTGTGGGTTTGACAAGCAAAGGCAACTTCTACAGAGAGAAAGACAAGTTGAAAGACAAACATGAGCAGCATTCTCTTCAGCCCTGTGGGCTTCCCAGTCAATCTTTAAGGATTTGGTTTCCATAGGGTTATATTGATTCTTGGTGTAAAATTCACCATATCAGTTATTTCTGTACTCCAAGTCAAACCTTATTCAGTATTAAGAAAACATCACAGAAAAGCAATTTACTGTTTCTATTGGATAAGATGAGAGGATAATATTTTGAGGTATTAACGTTTTTCTTCAGTATATTCCCCGCCACCACCATCAACATAACCCCATCTAAGCATGTACTCATCAGAGGAGGAAAAAAGTGGATAACCCAGTTTAAAAAAAGAGAAGTATATTATCTTGCAAGTTCAAACATTCAAAGGATTAAGTAAAGCCCACAGAGGAAGAAATTTTATACAGGCACTAAAGACCCTTTTATTCTATTTTTTTTGGGGGGGGGTCCAGTCGTGGGGCCTGAACTCTGGGCCTGGGCGCTGGCCCTCAGCTCTTCAGCTCAAGGCTAGCACTCTACCACTTGAGCCACAGCGCCACTTCCGGCTTTTTTTCTTTTTGCTTATGTGGTGCTGAGGAATCGAACCCAGGGCATCAGGCATGCAAGGCAAGCACTCTACCACTGAGCCACCTTCCCAGTCCCCTTTTATTCTATTTTTATTTATACTTTTGAGACAGTTTAATGTTGAACCTGCAATCCCCTGTCTTAGTCTGTGAGTGTTGGAATTATAGGAATGCACCACCTCACATCTGGACCTTTAAAATGAAAAAAGGGAGGAGGCTTTTTCTCTGACTGAAAATGGATTCTTCTAAACTGGATGAGGAGAGTGGAACTTAACCAACTACTGAAGAAGCTCAAGAGCTTTACTTCACTCCTACCAGTTCAAGAAGGAGAAAATTGAGCCCCAGAAAGCAATGGCTGCGAGGTGCTTCTTGAAAGGCAGGACTGTATGTAATACAGAATTGGTAAAGTTTTCTGAGCCCCAACAGCAGTAGGAAATCAGCAAAGGATACCTGGCCTGAAGGAAGCATGCATGCCAGGAGAATGGACATCCCAACAGGAATCCATTTAGATGTGCAATGGACAAATATATGTCTCTATCTTCATCTCTACTTCACACCTAGTGCTCCAATACCTCATCACTATGTAAGATCACAAAAGCATGGCATTGCCAACTCTTAGGCTGGTCTGTTTCTCTACCTCACTCAGCGACAGAGTTTGAGTTAAAATTTTAAATACAAATGTTATAACAAATAGCTATAAATTTTACACACTACTGATTGGGGTCTGAGAGCCCTATGTGCTATAAAACTTTGAAGTGCAAGCTCTCCCATCCTGGCTTTTTAAAAATCATACAATAATTTATTATATTTTATGGTCTAGCCAAAAATTAAAAAACAAACATCATGACAGAAGGAAATTAATCCCACACTTATGAAACCACACATTCTTAAATAACCATATCTTATGATTTTGACATTAACTTCTTCCCCCAACTCAGACCCACAACCATGGCTATATAAAACTACCCTCAAACAAAACTCAACTTTAGAATGTTAAACTTATCAGTTCTATCACAATTTGAAGTTATGATGCCAGGAAGTCTGGTTATTTCAAATCTGAAAAGAATATCATCAAGACAAGCCTTCAAAAACTTTTATTAGGATCTGATTCTTTGCTGAATAAGGAAGATGGGAAATGTAGTTGCATTCAAAAAGAATGTGTGAAGACTGCCAAGAAGGCAAATAATTTTTTGGAAGTCACCCTTATTTGGAAATATCCTAGTTATAGAAGTATGGTTGTTAAACAAAAGTATCCCTCACATCTACTTTTGAAAACATGTCCTTACAAAATACAAGAGGAGAAGAATCAAATACTGAATAACTTAGTTATTCAGTTCTCTTGTGATTTACTTGAAAAGAGCTTGGTGGTTGTTTTTTTTTTTTTTGAAAGATAAAGACTGCCAAGAACTCAAGTAGCTTCCTGCAGACACTGTGGTATAATAGGAAAAGCATAGCTTTTAGAGGCAAAACAGGTCTGCTTTTAAAGCTTGCTGGCACTCAACTGGTGGGGTGACCTTGGGCAAGTAACTTTATCTTCTCTAGGATTCATCTGTAAAAATAATTAAATTATATTAAACAAGCAAACATGGCTGGGTGCTGGTAGCTCATGCCTGTAATTCTAGCTATTCAGGAAGCTGAGATATGAGTATCATGTTTCAAAGCCAGTCCAGGCAGGAAAGGCCATGAGGCCCATCTCCAATTTACCACCAGAAAAGTGGAAATGGTGCTTTGGCTCAAAGTAATAGAGCACTGGCCTTGAGCAAAAGAGCTCAGGGACAGTAGCCAGACCCCATAACCAACCAAAACAGAAACAAAGAAAGAAAGAAAGAAAGAAAGAAAGAAAGAAAGAAAGAAAGAAAGAAAGAAAGAAAGAAAGAAAGAAAGAAAGAAAGAAAGGAAGGAAGGAAGGAAGGAAGGAAGGATGGAAGGAAGGAAGGAAGGAGAAAGAAAGAGAGAAAGAGAGAGAGAAAGAGAAAGAAAGAAAGAAGGAAAGAGAGAGAGAGAAAGAGAGAGAGAGAGAAAATGTATAACATTGCTCAATGAAGAATATTGCCCCTCTAGGCCTCCCCTCAATGGAAAAGAACGGTTAAATGTGTGGCTTTTCTCATATGTAATAATAAACAAGTACATGTCCTGGTGAGGACCAAAGGCTGTGAACAGACCAAAACAACATAGGTCCAAGAAAAAAATTAGAAACTGGAATGAGAAATATTGAAATAAATTCTGCTTATCGTACTTCAAATGGTTCCTACAAAGAAGATATAGAACCAATCCAGATGCCCCTCAGTAGATGAATGGATCAAGAAAATATATATACATACCACATTTTCTTTATATATATAATGAGAATTCTATGCCTCCATCGAAAGAATGACACTGCTCCATTTGTTAGGAAATGGAAAGAATTGGAAAAAATTATATTAAGTGAAGTAAGCCAGGCCCAAAGAAACATAGGTCCCATGGTTTCCCTTATTTGCAATAACTAGTATATGTCTGAGACAAGTAGAAAAGGTCAAAAGCTAGGTACATATGACCAGATAAGATGAAGTTAAGGGAAATTAACCTCAACATAGGGACACAAGTGTTTTTTTTTTCTTTCTTGCTATTGTTTCTTATACATTTATAAGGCACCATGTGATTTTTTTGTTTCTTTGTATGCTCCTCCCCCACGGTATAACCCCTGTTTTCACTATATTTGATGTTGGTCTAACTTGGGGAGGGGGAGGGGAAAAAACAAAATGTTTAAATAGGGATACAGGTTGATCCATTGTAACAATGAGATGTACAAGACACTGTGTTGAAAAACGAACTTTACAATTTAGTGGTGGGGGGTGAGTGTAGTTGTGGAGGTGGGAGGGAAGGGATGGTAGGGGAAAAACAATGGAGGAGGCAACAATGCTTGATAAGAAATGTACTCATTACCTTGCTCATGTAACTATAACCCCTCTGTACAGTATTTTCATAATAAACTTATTGAAAAAGACATTCCAACATCAATGTGTGCTTTGTGAAAGTTTTTATGCATGAGACATGTAAAAATTCTAATGTTATAAACTGCCAAGTCTTGCTATGTCTAAGAGAGCTATGGAGACAAGGCTAATTAAAAGCCTTATCTGAAAATTTAGCCCTTC
Source organism: Dipodomys ordii (assembly GCF_000151885.1). Lineage (NCBI taxonomy): Eukaryota > Metazoa > Chordata > Mammalia > Rodentia > Heteromyidae > Dipodomys > Dipodomys ordii. The sequence continues at coordinate 1,050,637 of NW_012267449.1, forward strand.
TAGCCAGAGAAAAATATCAGCTCAAGTCTAAAGATAGTAGAAGCAGTGACTCTTGGCAGAATAAAGACACTAAGCCCATGGGTAAAATTATTAGGTAGCCACCCTATGTAAGGGTATTCTCTCAATAGTCCAATTATTTCTTGATGTCCTTCAACTATGTTGAAACCATTCTGCTTAGAATCTATTCTAAACTATTGAAATTCAGAGTTCAATAAACAATGGTCGATGATCCAAATTGGCCCACTGTGTTTTTGTAAATAAAGGTTTGAGGGGTCTTTTAGAGGGGTGGATTTTTTATACTATACTCATATCACTAGGCATTGGTAGTTTACTCCTGTAATTCTAGCTACTTAGTAGGCTAAAAACTGAGGATCATGGTTCAAAGCCAACATAGGCAGGAAAATGTGAGATTCATCTGCAATTAAACACCTAAAAACCATAAGTAGAGCTGTGGCTCAAAGTGGTAGAGTGCTAGCCTTGAGGGAAAAAAAAGCTTAGGGACAGCATCCAGGCCCTAAGTTCAAACCCTATGATCACCAGCAGCAGCAGCAACAACAGTTATTCATTCATTCATTCATTCAATATTTATTTATTTATATCATTCAGCTATGTGCAGCAGAATAGAATGGTTCTAACAGAGACTATATGATGCATAGATTAAAATAGGTGCTCTCTGGACTTTACAGAAAAAGTGGGCCAATCCTTGTTGTAAAGTCTGACCACCATTTTCAACCTAAAATTAGAGGCGAGTCATTTAACCTGTCCATGAGATATTGTCATTTTAAAAGATAACCATGTTAATGCCATCTACAGATTTTCTAGAAGAAAAGTTTTGAACACAGAGAAATAGAGAGACAGAGAGATACAGAGAGAAAGAAAGAACTCTTTCGCTGAGGTATATTTTATTTTCAAAATAATAGAAGTCAGCCACATGACATCCAGCATTGGATAATTTTCCAAATGGTGAATGTGGAGTGACTGTAAACATCAACTTACAACAAAAGCATGTGGAAGTTAATCTGTAGTTAGGGCCCTTTATTTCTTTATCTTACTTAAACTTAAGTTTAGGCGAAGTCAGCTTTAGGGAGGTCTACCAATCTCATCAGAAGATTTTTCTCTAAAATAATATGACTGAAACACATTAACTGTCCAACATTCCTTGAAAAGTTTTGAAAATTTTGAGAGCCATAGCAATGATATCTCTTAGAACAGTGAGCAATGAGCTGTGGCACTGTTGCCTTTCACAAACCTTCCTCCCAAATTACAATTGACAACGAGTCAGAGTCAGCCCATTGCTCATCCTCAAAAATAATGTGCTTGAAAAGATAAGGAATCTGAAAGAAGTAACATAATGTAAAAAATATATAGGAGACTTGGAGGGAAATCTCCATTCAGAGTAATGCAAAGCCTTTAAGATAATGCAAGCTACGAGTAATTCACAAGCTGTAAACTTACTTGTGTCAAGGGGTCTTTGATAGAAGTAACAGAGAAAGAGAGTCCAAAAGATTAGTCTGGTTACCTTTGTTCTTCAAGGACTCGATCCAAGCTAAAGTTCAAACTAATGTTAGTCTTGGTTATTTAGTTTTATTATGCCTACAACAATAGAAATAAAATATTCTCCATAATTTTCCCAATAAATTGAAAGGTTTAAAATATATTTCCAAATAAAAGTGACAAGGGGGAGAAGCTTTCTTTTTAAATGGGATGTAAATAAAGAGCAGTGAAGCTCAGAGTGTAGACAGTGAGGGAAGTAAAATTCCAAGTGGTAAATTAGTATCTTTAGCAACAAAGTAACATACAATGATATAATTTCATATACTTCACAGGTAGCTCTTACCTGATTCTCAAACTGATTCTGCCATATGGTTTCTAAAGAACTTCATTGGACATTTTTTGCCTGAGAGAAAAAAAAGAATGGAAGCTATTCCTAAAAGAAGGAAATGACTTGAGAGCTTTTTGCCTCCAATACTATCACAATTAAATGTTTGCTTTTGTAAGGAAGAGAAAAGGAGACTTTTACAATACAGACTTCAGGATTATTTGCAAAATATGCTTTGAAACTGACATGTCAGAGCAAGCCAATAAAGCAAGTTTAATGGTACCAGGAGCCCCATAATCAGGTCAGTGATTCTTTTGGAAAGGCCAAATGAAAAATACCACCAAGTTAGCAAAGACAGTATAACACATCTATCTCACGCACCAACTTAGGGACAGGGAGAAATAGAGTTACAGACATATATGTGTCTTTATCAAACTCAAAACTTTGAAGTGAGATCATGGGGGAAAGGGTGGACAAATGAAGAGAGGAAGCAGAGAAAATCCAGTCCTTAAATATGATGCATAATTTATGAAGTTATGGGGAAAAATAATGAAAGGTAACATTAACCAAGATGCATTGGTATTCATAAACTGCTTTGTTGAATGATAATTCCTTTATACAACTATTTAAAAATACAAATTTTAAAAACTGGGCACTGGTGGTTCATGCCTGTAATCCTAACTTCTCAGGAAGCTGAGATCTGAGGATCACAGTTCAAAGCCAGCCTGGGGCAGGAAAGTCTGTTAGACTCTTCTCTCCAATTAACCACCAAAAACCGTAAGTGGTGCTATGTCTCAAAGTGGTAGAGTGTTAGTCTTGTGCAAAATTGCTCAGGGACGGTATCCAGGCC
>NW_012267449.1:1053430-1072081 GCF_000151885.1 Dipodomys ordii
CACACACACACACACACACACACACACACACACACACACACACACACACACCTGAGTAGATTTCTTCCAATGCCCATTGTGGGGATGTCTTAGACATGAGAGACATGAGAGAGGGAGAATGAAAAAAGAATTATTTATTTACTTTTTACCAGTCCTGGGGATTGAACTCAGAGCCTGGGCACTGTCCCTGAGCTTTTGTGCTTAAGACTAGTGCTCTACTACTTAAGCCACAGCTTCACTTCTGGGTTTTGGGGGGTTTTGTAGTTTAGTGGACAGAAGAGCCTCATGGACTTTGCTGCTTGGGCTGGCTTTGAACCTCAATCCTCAGATCTCAGCTTCCTAAGTAGCTAGGATTACAGACCTAAGCCACCAGCACTCAGTGAAAACTGATTTTTTTGTTTGGTTTTTGGTCATAAGGCTTGAACTCAGGGCCTGGGCACTGTCCCTGAGCTCTTTTGCTCAAGGCAAGAGCTCTACAAGTTTGAGCTACAGTGTCACTTCCAGTTATCTGATTGTTAATTGGAGTTAAGAGTCACACAGATTTTCCTGCCTAGGCTGGCTTTGAACTGGGATTCTCAGATCTCTTGAGTAGCTAGGATTACAGGAATGAGACACCAGCATGCAACCTAAAACTAAAATTTTGAAAGAATATAACTACATTACTATTGAACTTCCCAGGTGTGCACTTAGGGTAAATTTCCCTTTGCCCAAACTGAAAAGATTTACAAATATTTCTAGGAAGCTCTGCCAATTCATCATTAGGAATGAGGGATAGATTAACCTATACACATGTGCAAGGGAAAGTAGAAGGTTTAAGAATTACAGAGCAGATCATGTTCAATATTTCCAGTGGATTCTAATAATTTTATAAATCCCATCTAAATTTTAATCGTGAGGCAATATGGCTCAACATTTTTTTTACTTCTGTCTACCTCTCTGAACTCTTATCTTACTGCTTTGTGTTTCCTGTGCTAGCAATATTCTTCTTGTCATTTGTAGAGCATACCAAATTGATTCTCATCCAAGATCCCCAGTATGGCTATACCCTAAGCAAAAAGTTTTTCCCCTGGCACCTTCACATTCTTCACTCTGTCATTGCATTAATCTCGCTATTCAAACTTTACCACCTAAGAATGGCTGCCTCTGATACCTTGTACAAAAATCACATCCATTCCCTCTTAACCTGCTTTAATTTTCCTATGAATATTTCTCAACATATGATGCAAAACATGGATATTGATTAATTCCTCTGCTTCTCCCAAGTCTGCAAGCTACATAAAGGCAGTGACTTGGTTTTACTAATACCTTAATCCAAAAGTTTAAAGGGCTTGCAGGTAGTACTCAACTGTTATTGACTGAACAAAGAAATAAATTGAGCTAGGTGCTGGTGGCTCATGCCTATAATTCTAGCTACTTAGAAGGTTACGTTCTGAGGATCACAGTTCACATGCACCCAGGCAGGAAAGTTCATGGGACTCTTAATCTCCAACAAACTATTCAGAAAAAAAATGCAGAAATGGCTGTGGCTCAAGTGGTAGAGCACTAGCCTTGAGCTAAAGCAGCTCAGTAACAGTACCAAGGCCCTGTGTTCAAGCCTCAGGACTGGCACAAAAATCAGGAGAGAGCGACAGACAGAGACAGAGACAGAGAGACACAGAGAGACAGAGAGACAGAAAGACAGAGAGACAGAGACAGAGAACTAACTTGAAACAGATATGCAAATGAAATCAGCTTTTGTAGAAAGCTTGCTTCCAGACTGTGCTAGACTTAAAAGATCTCAAATAGTTAAAGATGTGAAAATCAATATTGAAGAGACTTCTCAACAAATAAAAGCCCCATGCAACCTTAGACACTACACAAATTTAAAACACATCTCAACTTCATTCTCTATGCTGTCATTTAATCTTGGTGTTTCTTTTTAGTAACAAGCCAGAGGATTGGTATCATACCTAATGCAATTTTCAGTCTAAAGAAGTGCCTTTACAAGGTGCTGGGGACTTGCACTTATAATCCTAGCTCTTGAGAAGGTCAAGATCTGAGGACTGCAGTTTGAAGCCGGCCCAAGCAGGAAAGTCCATGATACACTTACCTCCAATTAACCACTGAAAAGCTAAAAGTGGAACTGTGGTTTAATTGGTGTAGCACTGGGCCTAGGCCCAGCACAAAAGAAAAAGAAGCACCATTATTTTTGTAAGAATGGAGAGAGATTTAAATATTTTTGTTCAGAATCCTAAAAATAGCAATCTCTCTTTTGGAAATTGAACCCACAGAAATTATTGGTCTATTTAAACAAACTGATTTCACAATATGCCATCTTTCCCCCTGGTGCTATAGAAGCATGTATCTTTGCATATGAAGAGGCATTTGGGGGGCGAGAGGGGGCAATCCTAGGGCTTGAACTCAGGGCCTGGGTGCTGTCCTTGAGCTCTCTAGTTCAAGGCTAGTGCTCTACCACTTTTGAAGCTGGATAGACTAGGAAAAATGAGGTACAGTCAGCTAACAGCAAATACAGAAGATATTCCTTCAGCTACTTCCCTTAAGATTAAGGGTACAAAGTCATTTTGAGGGAAATGAAGTAGGATAACTTAAAGAAACTGAGGCCTGCTGTAGACAATTCAGAAATATGGTATCTAGAAACTTAGAAATGCTCTTTGCTTCAAAGAGAGGCAACTGAATGCATCCTTTCCTAAGGGATGCATTTCTCACCCAAGAATTTACAACTGCCTGACAGGATGCCCCAAAATGCAGATAGCAGGGCATCTCATCATTTCAAGGATAAGGATTTGTTTTATGGCAGGATGCATTCTTACCTGGAAACTCAGAGAATAACACCAGGTATAGTTACAGCAAAGATGAAGCACCTAGTTTTGCATAAGTTAAAGCCAGACCCCCTGCCTTTACCCTATAAATATCCAACAGTTCAAGGAGCTGTGTGTCTCTCTGGGTGTCTCCTTGTCTGTGTCTGTGTCTTTGCGTCCCTATGACAGCACCCACACTCTGCTAAAGTGTACCTCTGTCCTTCTGTTTGCCTGCTTTTTTGTCTGTTTTCTTGCTTGTTTACTTAATCAAGCTCTGCCAAGTTTTCTTACCATTGTGACTTGTCCAGAAATTCTTATTCTGCGATTGAAGTCAAGAACCTTAGGTGAAGAGTTCCTATATTTAAAGGGGAGCTTCACTAAACCTCACCTCTGTCCGGTGACACTTTGAGCCACAGTGCTACTTCTCTTTTTCTCTGGTGGTTAACTGGAGATGAGAGTCTCATGGGGAATTTCCAGCCCAGGCTGCCTTTGAACCACAATCCTCAGATCTCAGCCTCCTACAGTAGCTAGGCTTATAAGCATGAGCCACGTGTGTCCTGCCCGAAGACACTTTTGTCACTTATTCAGTAGGACATCTTTATACTGTTTATCAACTACGTGTGATGAGCTGAGTTCAAAATTTCTAGAAGCTATCTACAGCCATGGAGCAAATTTTGTGTCTTTATCATTGTAATTCAACAGGCTAGCCCAATATTGACAATGGCTTTGACTATATCATGTGCTCCATTTTATACATATGTAAACAAATGTTTTTTATATTATATTATTTACTCCTTCCTGGCATCCCATATGAACAAACACTTCCCTTTCCAAATCATGCCTTGTGCTTTCTGCCTTAACGTGTTTGTTCCTGTCATTCCCTCATTTGTACCATATTTTTTCATATATCTAATATATTTTTCTAGTGTATGAAAGTCCATTATTACTTTTCATAAACTAGAAAAACATTCATTCCTTGAATGTATTTATTAAAGCACAATGGTCATATCAAAGAGAAAAGAAAATCAATCCATTTAGTCCAAAGACCTGATCAGGAGATTGCATTGCTTAAACTTCTGTTAAAATATGGTCCTATACATGTTTATACTACATTGAGCTGCTGAGAATTTGGGAATAGAGTCAGGTTCCATTAGGGTTTGTCCTCAGTGTTAGAAATCAATGCAGCTAAGGTTTAGAAAGTTAAATCTAGGTTAGCCAAAAATATAGTTCTGCAAATACTTTTCATACCTGTATATATAGTGAGATAACACACATTTCCTGTCACAAGAAGAGAAAAAAACATGGAGGCAGGCACTAGTGGTTCATGCCTATAATCCTAGTTACTCTGATATCTAATACATGAGAATACTGGTTTGAAGCCAGCCCAGGCAGGCACGTCTGGGAGACTCTTATCTCCAATTAACTATCAAAAAAATCCAGAAGTAGAGCTGTGTTCAAGTAGTAGAACACTAGCCTTGAGCAAAAATACTTAGGGACAGCACCCTGGTCCTGAGTTTAAATCTTAGGATCAGCATGCATGTGCACACACACACACACACACACACACACACACACACACGAATTAAGAAACATAGTATAATGGAAGGCATAAGAAAATACAACATGCATATGGCTAGAAACATTATTTCTTTACTTTTTCCTCAGTGCCTGAAACTGTTTACACATAATATATACCCAACAAGTATTTGTTTAAAAAAAAGGATTTCTATTTTCCAAACTAGAATGGATAAATTCAGATCCAACTTGGGGATATTCTTTCAATATGGACTTGTTTTAAAGAATGTAGAACATGGGAGGCTGATAAACAGCAGCATAAGTGCCAAGTTAAAATGGCATGGAAAAAAGGAGATCTTTTTAGCATGCAGTTCAACATGCAAACTTCCACACTGGAGTGGAAATTGAAAATTAATGTGATATATAAATTTCAAATAAGATGTTCCCTGCGTTAAGATGTCAGTGCATTACCCAAGTTCTCTTTTTTTATTTCCAACAATTTCAAAAATCTTTAAAAAGTTCTCTAAGATTAAAGGCAGGTAGGAAATATTTGACATTTCTGAGTCAGTTGGCCTTGAAAATTATGGAAATTATTTCCTTTTCAGTTGATCATGAAATGGGCTGATTACCACAAGTTACCATGTGACAAGATGGAAAAAAAGAGGTTCATGGTTTAATGCTCTATCCATGACACTGTACTTAGTTTTAAATGTAAGATGAAGGAAGTAGAGACATATCACGAGCTTTCTCAAATTTCCATATTCATTTTTCACCTGTAAACACCCGAGTTACAAGGCTGAATTGAGTCATTTAGAAACACTAAGCCATGAAAAGATTATAGTACCTCCACTTTACATATAACTTAAAGCTAAAACTTTATACTGTGATTCACAGAAGAGTACTCACAAAGTCATTTAATATGTTTTTAAAATAATCTACTATCAGATATACTTGCCTTTTCCCATTATGACTGTCAATGTTTTGCATAAAAAATCATCTCTGTAGAAATTTTCTGCTCACAGGGTGCTAATGGCTCATGCCTGTAATCCTAGCTACTCAGGAGGCTGAGATTTGAGGATCACAGTTTGAAGCTGGCCTGAGGAAGGAAAGTCCATGAGATTCTTCTCTTCAGTTAACCACCAGAAAACTAGAAGTGGAGCTGTGACTCAAAGTGCTAGAGTGCTAGCCTTGGGCAGAAAACTCAGGTACAGCATTCATGCCCCAATTTCAAGCCCCACAATGGCCAGAAAAAAAACTGTGCCCTAGGTTAGCAAACATGTGTTCAGTCTACCTACTGAGTAAATCAGTACTATATAAAGAGATATCCAATTTGCCCCTGTCTAACTTCCAAATTTTAAGAACAATTTTTCTTTAGAGTAAGCTCACAGCTCAAAAGAAGCTTTGTTTTGAATAGAAATGTGAAGTATACTGATCTTATCATGGCCATCTGTAAAAGCTTTCTCTAGAACCACAGAAGTCTGCATGACATGATTAGAGGGGCACGTTGGGGCAATCTGACCCTATTGACTTGTATTTTTCATCAGATAGCCAGTCCTCATGGCTATTCCTAAGAAGAAATGAATAGCATAATTGGATTGGGGCATTTTGTTATGTCAGAGGAATAACATTTGTGGGATGTGGCTCATATAACTAAAATATATTTTTTGGCCACCAAACCAAAATTGGGTGTTGGGTTGCTTTACTGAGAAAGTTGTATGGCTGAGTGATAGAGCATGTGTTTTGCATACATAGAGCCCAGGGTTCAATACACAGGTGCGTGCACACATACACATACACACACACACACACACACACACACACACAACAGACACACACACAGATTTTTTGGGGGGCAGAGTTATGGGTTTTTTGTCGGTAGTGGGTCTTGAATTCTGGGTCTGATATTGTCCCTCAGCTCTTCAGCTTAAGGCTAGCACTGTACCAATTGAGCCACAGCGTCACTTCCCACACACAGTTTTTTTTTAAGTTGCTTAGGGTAACTGAATGTTATAATAATAAGCTATTTCTGGGGCAGAAAAAAATACTTACATGTATGAGAGCATTCACAGGAGACCAGGTGCATGGATGGCAAATACCAGATGGAGTAAAGGTAGGAAAGCAAAGATGGGAAAGCACCCTATTTAGGAAAGAAGTGCGCAACAGGGAAAAGGAGGAAGTAAAGGAACAGTGCATGTTGCAAGGCTTGATGAATTTTTCTGTTGTAGAAGCTGAGTGTATGAGAGATTCTTTCATGAGGTTTCAAATAGGAAAAGACTGAGTAATTCAGGAGTAAGAGCAAACACACAAGACACATGAAGCAGTAAAATTCTTTTCTAGGGTAGTTAAGCTCAAATATGAGTGGATTTATAGATAATAGTTTTGAGTGTTAGGTGGCTCATCAGAAGTCTAAACTGATGGTTAAAAAGGTAGAAGCAAAAGCTAAGTACTAGTGGCTCATGCGTATAATCCTAGCTACTCAGAAGACTGAAATGTGGGGATCATGGTTCAAATCCAACCTGGGCAGGAAAATCTGAGATAATTATCTCAAATTAAACACCAAAAAAATGTGGCCATAGCTTAAGTGGTAGAGTGTTAGCCTTGAGCAAATAAACAAACAAACAAATAAATAACAAATTCAGGAACAGTGTCCAAGCCCTGAGTTCAATCCCCAGGACCAGCACAAAAAAAAGAAGGAAAGAAGAAAGAAATAGCTTGTGATTCCAAGTTAAATGAAAATGCAAGGATAAGCTGGGAACTTTTGCCCATATTGTAATCCTAGCTACTCAGGAGGTTGAGATCTGAAGCCTGCAGTTAGAGGCCTGTTAGGTCCCTGAGACTCTTATCTCCAATTAACCACCATAAAACCAGAAGAGAAGCTCTGGCTCAAAGTGGTAGAGCACTGGCCTTGAGGGAAAAGAAACAAAAGCAAAGCTCAGGTACAGCACTCAGCCCCTGAGTTCAAGCTCCATGACTGACAAAAGAGAAAAAAGGAAGGAAAAAAAGGGAAGGAGGGAGGAAGGAAGGAAGGAAGGAAGGAAGAAAGGAAGGAAGGAAGGAAGGAAGGAAGGAAGGAAGGAAGGAAGGAAGGAAGGAAGGAGGGAGGGAGGGAGGGAGGGAGGGAGGGAGGGAGGGAAGGAGGAAGGAGGGAGGGGGGGAGGGAGGGAGGGGAGGCAGAAGGATAAGTTAAGCAAGAAGGGAAAGAATAGGCATTAATACCAGCTTCATTGGGATGTTCTCAGTCATCTGACCCACCATCACCAATGGCAATGGAGTGAGCATGGTCTAAGATAGCCAGGTGGGACCAGGAATGGCATATACCTGGGATAAGTCACAGCACATACTTGGGTAAAGACCTCCTACTCTTGGTTTCAAGGGAATAGTAGAGAACTCTTCTACCCTGAAGTTCAGTAGTTGTGAATTCTTGGCTAGTGGAGCTGTTGAAATATTAGTAGATAGCAAGGGTCTCTTGGGATTCCATATCAGTGAGTGGAGGATTAAACACCATCTTGGCCATTTTTCTATAAACCAAGAACCTTGGGATCCCATTAAAAGGTGGATTTTCAGAAAGAAGAATAAGAATTACATAGGCTTGCATGTTCATATCCCCAAGTGAAGGCTCAGTGTTAAAGGAAGTACTATTTAATTGGTGCATCTGTGAATTTAAGCTAAGCAAGTAACATCTACTATCAACTCGCTCTGTCTGACTCAACTGTAGCCTATGCCCTGAGTTTCATCAGTGCCTAACACATCATTTTTCTTCACTGGGTGAGCATTAATGATCCTCAAGATTCATGGATTCCTAGCAACTTTTCACTTACCTTCACAATTGGTGAATAAAACATTATAAAAACAGATCAGGAGTATACTAGGAAGAAAAGACTATGAACAAAGCAATAGAGGTTAAAATGACATGGTGAATCACAAGGAAACTGGCAAGACATCCATGATTTCGGGGTAAGGAGGTTTGAGTAGGGGAAATGAGATTTGAGGCCAGAAAATCAAGTGGGAGAAGGGCACTGGTGGCTCATGCCTGTAATCCTAATAACTCGAGTTTGAGATCTTTGGATCATGGTTCAAAGCCAGCCTGGCCAAAAAAAAGTTCATAAGATTTTTATATCCAATTAACCACCAGAAAACCAGAAGCAGTACTGTGGCTCATGTAGTAGAGCACTAGCCCTGACCTCAAGGACCTTACCCAGGTCCTAAGTTCAAGCCCTACGACTGACAAAAAAAAAGTAAGTGGGAACCTGATCAGGGTTGCTTGTGTTCCACATACAGATCTGAGGACCAATGGAATAGAAGAGCCAGAAATGAACCCACAGACATATAGCCACTTAATCTTTGATAAGGGAGACAAAAACACAGGATGGAAGACAGACAGCCTCTTTAACAAATGGTGCTGGCAGAATTGGCTATATGATGCAGAAAGTGAACGTAAGTCCTTATATGTCACCCTGCACCAGAATTAATTCCAAATGGATCAAAGACTTCAATGTAATAGCAGATACCCTGAAAATATTACAGGAAAGGATAGGGGAAACACTAGAGCTTTTTGACATAGGTTGAAACTTCCTAAGTAAATATCCAGAAACCCAACAAATCAAATACAGACTGGATAAATGGGACTGCATCAAGTTGCAGAGCTTCTGCATGGCCAAGGATATAGCTAGCAAGATAAATAGAAAGCCCACAGAATGGGAGAAGATTGTTACTAGCTATGCATCCAACAAGGGCCTCATATCTAAAATATACTTAGAACTCAAAAAAATTAAACCTCCCAAAAACAAATCCTCAAAGAAACAACAAGCAATTAAATAAATAGGCTAAAGACTTAAAGAGAGACTTCTCAGAAGAAGAAATAAGAATGAACAACAGACATGTGAAGAAATGCTCAACATCTCTAGCCATAAAAGAAATGCAAATCAAAACAATGTTGAGATTTTACCTCACCCCAGTTAGAATAGACATTATCAAGAAAACTAACAATAACAGATGCTGGTGAGGATGTGGCCAAAAATGAACTTTACTACCCTGTTGGTGGGAATGTAAACTTGTTTAACCATTCTGGAAAACAATATGGAGGTTCCTTAAAAGACTAAACATAGAGCTTCCCTGTGGCCCAGCATTCCCACTCCTGGGCATTTACCCAAATGACCACAAACCAGCCCACATTAAAGCCACTAGCACAGTCATATTCATTACAGCATTTTTTACCATAGCTAAGATATGGAATCAACCTGGATACCCCTCAGTGGATGGATGAATGGATCTAGAAAATGTGGTATATATACACAATAGAATTCTATGAATTCATCAGAATGATATTGCCTCATTTGAAAGGAAATGGAAGGACGTGGAAAAAAATATATTTAGTGAAGTAAGCCAGACTCAAATAAACATATGCTTCATGGTTTCCCTCATTTGTAATAACTAGAATATGTCTAGGATATTCTTAGGAGAAGATCACAATGGCTCAATTGATAAGTGCATATGACCATATAAAATGATGCTTATGAAAATGAACTCCAAGAAATGGAAACCAGAGGGGTTTTTTGTACTGTTTGCAGTTATTTCTTTTTTTCTTTCTATTTTCCCCTTTGGTATTTTTCCCCTGATGTCACTGTTTTTAATTTCTGTACCCTTTGTTCTTTTATTTGGTCAGTGGAGGGGATTGAACTCTGGGCCTGGGTGCTATCCCTCAGTTCTTCAGCTCAAAGCTAGCGCTCTACTACTTGTGCCATAGCCCCACTTCTGGTTTTCTAGTGGTTTATTGGAGATAAGAGTCTCACAGGCTTACCTGCTCAGGCTGGCTTTGAACTGAGATCCTCAGATTTCAGCCTCCTGAGTAGCTAGAATTACAGGCATGAGCCACTGGCACCCAGCCTCTTTGTCTTACAAATAAGTTTATCTGATTTGTAGAAGGGAAGGTTCTCACAGAAATGGTGAGACAAAGTGTGAACCAATTCAACAGTGATACACACTAGACAATATGTCAGAAATACTTTACAACTTGTAGGAGTGAGGGGTCAGGAAGGGAAAAAGTGGGAGAGAATGAGGGAGGGGGTAACACTGCTCAAAATGAAATGTACTCATTACCTGACTTATGTAAGTATAACCCCTCTGTACATCACCTTTACATTAAAATAAAAATGAGCTGTAGCCAGTTGCAGTCACATGGGCCTATCATCCCAGCCTGAGCCCATCATAGAGGCAGAGCCTTTACTCTTTACAAAAGAGAGGCTGAATTGAAAGTGGCTCTTACCTGTAATTCTAGCTATTCAGGACGCTGAGAGCCAGAGCATCATGGGTCTATACCAATCCAGGCAGAAAAGCACACAAGACACCATCTCCATTTAACCACCAAATGCCAAACTGGAGGCATGGCTCAAAGAGAGCAACAGCTGTGAGTGAGCAAGCTGAGCCAAACACAGGTCTCTGAGTTCAAGCTCCAGGACCAGTACCCACAAAAAAGGAAGAACGAAAGGTAGGAAGGAAGGAGCAGAAGGAAGGGAGGGAAGAATGGAGGAAAGGAAGAGAAAGTGGGGAGGGAGGGATGCAGGGGAGGGAGAGATAAAGGGGAGGGAAGGAGCAAGTTATAAGCATGGAAGTTATTATAATATATAAGAGAGTGGTGAATCAATGTAGAACAATGACAGTGAAAAGTGGAAAAGGAAAAATTTTAAAATATTTCAAAATTAAAATAAATATTTGATAGTTCATGGGATGTTACGCTAAAGACAAAGGCAGCAGCAAGCAGGGTAACCAGAAACTAGGGTTTACATCTGCAAAAGTAGCATAGTTTGAGACAGAAAACCATGGAAGAGGTGACTGTTACAAGACTGGATATTACTAGACTGGAGTTAGTGGGAGGGACTTTTAAAATGTGTGAGCAGCTGAATTCATGGAGTCAATAGAAGCTTACTGTGAATACGAAGAAAGTAGATTGAAAAGGCAAAGAGTGGTTAAACCCAGAACTTGGAAGACAAGTTCAGGTATGAAAAGCAAAGAGCAGATCAGTACCAGGAAACAGTATATAAATGGGCAGATCCTATGCCAATTAGTTAAGCTGGCTGAGCAATGGAGGCAAATGGGCAGTGACACAGTAGCCTAGTGATTCTTTGTGCTGTGCAATACCTTCTTAGGACATTTACAGTTATGTATAACAGAAAACCTTGCTCCAAACAGCATGAATGATAAAGAAAAGTTTAACACATTAAGAAGTCCTAAGACCAAGAGACTGTAGGGTTTGTTGTTTTGTTTCATTTTACCAGTGTCTCAAAAAATAATTCAAGGGCAAACTTAATTCCATCATTCTCTGCTATGCAATATGTTTTGTCCTCAGGCTTATTCTTCTCATGATCACAAGATAATTGCTAGAGTTCTAGCCACAACATCTAGATATAGCCATAACTACTGCAGAAGAGAACATAACCTGGAAATACCTTTCTAAGATTGTGTTAACAACTTAAAGAGGGTTTTTATCTAAACATCCCTTTTGATATTACTAATGAAAACTGAGTTATATGTGAATACTCCAAACACCAGGAAAAGAGAGGCTACTATGATTTGTTTGGACTAATAAGGATTTGCTTCTTCAGTATGTAACCAGTCACTGACACTAAAGACTAGGTAGATACATGGATGATTGTGGTTGCAGGCTAGTTAAGGCAAAAATGGAGAGAATCTCAACTCAAGGAAAATAATCCAAGTATAGTAGTGCACCTATCATATCTGCTTCATATAGCAGAAAGTGTAAATAGAATTATCACTGTCCAAGCCAGCCTGGGAAAAAAGACACTATCTCAAAAATAAGCACAGCAGAAATGGCTAGAGGTATGGCATTAGAAGTGGAATGCCTTTCTAGGAAGCAAAAAAAAGCACTAGTACTACAAAGAAGGGACAACTGGATATGCCCACACATAAATCAACATTGGGGCCGGGAGCTCATTGCTCATGTCTGTAATCCTAGCTACTTGGGAGGCTGAGATCTGAGGATCACGGTTCAAAGCCAACCAGGGCAGGAAAGTTCAAGAGACTCCATTTAACCAGCAGAAAACCAGAAGTGGGGCTGTGGCTCAAAGTGGTAGAGCACTAGCCTTGAGCACAAAAGCTCATGAACAGTGCTCAGTCTCTGAGTTCAAGCCCCATGACTGAAAAAGTCAACATTGTACCTCTATACGACATACAAAAATTAGCTGTAAAGGAATCAAGGGCGTTATAAGAAATACAATTGCATGGCTTTTAGAATATAACAGAGGGTTAGAATTACATGATTTATTATTTCACAATAGGTTTTTGGCTATTACATCAGGAATGGAAGCAAAAGAATTAAATAAATAAATTGGACTTCATAGTAATTTAAAACTTCACTGTTGCTGGGGACTGGTGGCTCATGTCTGTAGTCATAGCTAGTCAAGAGACTAGGACCTAAGGATTGTGGTTTAAAGCCAGCTTCATCAGGAAAGTCTGTGTGACTCTGACTTCCAATTAACCACCCAAAAGCTGGAAGCAGACTTGTGGCTCAAGAGGTAGAGCTCTAGCCTTGAGTTAAAAAATGCTCATAGACAGTGCCCAGGCCTTGAGTTCAAGCCTCAGGATGAAAGAAAGGAAAGGGGGAGAGAGGGGGGGGGGAGACAGACAGACAGACAGAGACAGAGAGACAGAGACAGAGAGACAGAGAGAGAGAAGGAAGGAAGGAAGAAGGAGGGAGGGAGAAAGAGTGAAGACAATCCATAAGAAGGGGAAATATTTGCAGATGTGGTCATATATCTAATTGGGATCTAGGATTCAGAGAATAAAAAGATCTCCTGCTATTCAATAATAAAAATAACCCCATTTGAGAGCAGGTGGCTCACAGCTGTAATTCTAGCTACTGAGATCTGAAGATCAATGTTCAAAGCCAGCCCAGGCAGGAAAGTCCGTGAGATTCTTATCCCCAATTAACTACCAAAAAGCCAGAAGTGAGCTGTAGCTCAAGTGATAGAGTACTAGCTTTGAACAAAAAAGCTAAGGGGCCATATGGAGGCCCCAAGTTCAAGCCCTGGTACTCTCTCTCTCTCTCTCTCTCTCTCTCACACACACACACACACACATAAATAAATAAGCAAAGACCTTAAGTGGCTATTTCTTCAATGAAGATACACAAATGGCCAATAAACACAGGAAAAGATGTTTGATACTGAAGAATCATTACAAAAATACAACTCAGAACTACAATGAGATGCACTTTCACAGCAACTAAGATAGATAGCAATGATCAAAAAAATAGAAAATAATGGGAGATTATAAGTGTAAGTCACCAGTACCCAGCCAGTGGTCTCACTTTTATATTTGTTTTGTTTTTAATTGACACATATTAATTGTACATATTTATGGAATACAAAGTGGCACTTCCACACATGTATACAATATATAATAATTGGCATATTTGTCACTTCTGATATATATCTAATTTCTTTGTGAGAGTATTGAAATTTCTCTTTCCTGGATATTTTGAAATGATCTGTTAATTGCTTAATCATAATTACCCCACTATGCTATAAAAACATTAGAAATAATTCCTCTTATCCAACTTGCCCCCTATATCAATTAACCATGCTTTCACTACTATTTTAATATTAGGATACTAGGAAGAGGTCCTTAAAGACACAATGTGTTGTGTTATGTTCACTACCATATTTCCTAGTGGAAAATGCTAGAAAGACCATATTGTCTAACAATAGAAAGTAAACAAAATAGTGATATATCCTTATAATGTATTATTCAATACAAATGAATGTAATTATATAAATATATAAATTGATACAAATTATATAACATAATTCTATAAAAATTCAATAATCATTTGTGATTATTCATAGAGCCTTAAGTGACTGTTTAAATTAATTAAAACAAAGTAAGTATAAATGTACAGTGTATAAACAAAGAAAACAATGCTGTGCTATGTTCACCAAATTTTTAGTAATCTGTGATTCTGTTCATATATGGCTTCTTTTTGTTTATATCTGTCAAGTAAAAACAATTTATAGAATAAACCAGGCTCAGTGGAGAGGCTGTGGCAGGAAGACTGCATGAGTACAGGAGTTGAAAACCAGCCTAAGAAACAAGACCCTGTCTCAAAAGAAAAAAAAATGCTTTATAGAAGAATCAGTTTTTATTTTGTAATGCTCCCCCAAATTACTGTTTTAGTAGTAATGTGTGGTCTTTGTTTTTTATAAAGCCAGAAGCTCATTGTTGAAGTCTGTTTACGCCCCAGGATCAAGGGATGCCTCCCTGTTAATTGCCTTCTCAGGGATTGGCACCTAGCCTAGTTGATTTCTCATTCATCTCTAATTTTGTTAACCGTGCAGGTTACATTTAGAGGTCACCACATTCTACCACATAACTCCAGTCCATTGATCTCATCTGCCAAAGGAAGTGTGGGGGTGGATGATCACCTAGGCCTTGCCTCTCTTTTCCATTCTGCTGTGATTAAGTAAATGGGAAGATGATTTGTGTGTGTGTGTGTGTGTGCGTGTGCGTGTGCATGTGTGCGTGTGCGTGTGCGTGTGTGTGTGTGTGTGTTGCATGCAGGACTAAAGCTTTATCTCGGGGCATAGGCACTGTTCCTGAGCATTTGTGCTCAAGGCTAGCACTCTAACATTTAAGCCACAACTCTACTTCTGGCTTTTTGGTGGTTGAGACTTTCTTGCAAAGACTGGCTTCAAACAGCAATCCTAAGATCTCAGTCTCCTAAGTAGCTAGGGTCACAGACATGAGCCACTAGTGCCTGGCTGAAAGATTATTAGTCTTTATTTTGAGTACACGTTCAAAAACTGTAATGTGACTAGTGAGTACTGGAGGCATTGTAGAATCTTGCCTGTGCTGAGAGAGAAGGACATAAACGAGACACAAACAGCCCACCAACATCTTTGTATCTGGTTAGCACTGATGTATGTATGGAATCCAACATATGTAGTAGCTGCACTAGCTCTCTAACCCAGCAAACTTCTGTTCTTGTTATTTATGAGTGCTGATTGTGAAGTTTTATTACTGCATCTGAGCTCCCTTAAACAGCTCTGCTCAACACTGGATACATCATTCTGGTCTGTAACCAACATTTAGTTCCTTTCTTCCTTCTTTGTATTTAATGGCTTCCAGGAGGCCTAATCTCTTGCCAGTGTTTTCCCTGTGATTTCATCCAATGACTGTCAGCCAGACGGAGTCTCAGAATCAACTTCTCTCTCCCCTTCTCACCCCTTTTCTCCTTTTCTCTCTCCCATCCCCTTTCTCTCCTATCCTTCTCTTGCCTTTAGTAATAGCTTCCAAATTTATACAAAGAATATTTTTTCTTTATTAAAAGAGTTCTTTTAAATTCCAGTCAATCAAAGTAATAAGTAGTTTGTATCTATTCAATTTCTCTTTTTTTGTCTTCCTTCTGAATGGCCACATTTCTTCCTGTTATTTGCATCTGTCAGAATATTAGAATCTGTACTTAGAATTTTTACTTACTCTTCAACTTAAGCCTTTTAAGTCAGTATCCAGTTCAATCACTTGAAGGAAGCAAGAATATCTTTGATATCTGATCCTAATGGAAATTAAACTTTGTATAAAGCTTACAGTTTTCATTCAAATAACTTCATGTTCTCAGAAATTCACAAACTTAAGTGACTTTCAGCACATGATATATTTTCCAATGTGTTCTACCCTTTGATCTTTCTCCTGGGCCTGGCTGGCAATTGTGAAGGAAATATCTGTGTTACTGTAACCATCTATTCCTGAAATTTTATGGTCCCCTCATCCCCCTGCAACCTATCCCTATCCCCCACCCCCACTCCCCCTGCAAAAGTATCTAATTCTTTCTGGTAGGCTCCAGTGTATTTGCCCAGTGGGTGTGTGATAATTCATAAATAGGAAACCTGGTTCTCCTGTCAAAACAAGGAAAATAGTTTATCACATTCATATGAAAAAAAATACCCAGGGCATTTCTTCATACTTTTTATTAGCTTGGGGAGGATAATCCTTTTTATGCACGGCATGTCTGTTACATTCAGAGAAGCCAAGTTGCTGCTGTATTTATGATATAGATTCAGATCGAAGTGGAGGTATGATGGAATAGTAGCAGTAATTGAAGGAATTAAACCCATATTTCTGTCCTTCACTTTGTACCCATATTACATCCTTCTCTTTGGACAGTTGCACTTGAGTTCTGTGATAGCACTCTTTCCCATCTTGTTTGCTAAACTGTGTCTCTCTCCTCCTGTCTTCCTTCCTTCCTTCCTTCCTTCCTTCCTTCCTTCCTTCCTTCCTTCCTTCCTTCTTTCCTTCCCTATTCCCTCCCTTCCTTCCTTCCTTCTCTATTCCCTCCCCCTCCCTCCCTCCCTCCCTCCCTCCCTTCCTTCCTTCCTTCCTTTCTTTTTTCTTTCTTTCTCTCTTTCTCTCTTTCTGTCTGTCTTTCGTTGTTGGTCATGGGTCTTGAATGCTGGGCTTGGGCACTGTCCCTCAGCTCTTCAGCTGAGGGTGAGTGCTCTACCACATGAGCCACAGAACCATTTCCATTTCCTGGTGGTTAATTACAGATAAGAGTCTCACAGAGTTTCCTTCCCTGGCTGGCTTTGAACTGCAATCCTTATATCTCAGCCTCCTGAGTAGCTAAGATTATGGGTGTAAGCCACAGGTGACGAGCTCTATCTATCTATCTATCTATCTATCTATCTATCTATCTATCTATCTATCTATCTATCTATCTATCTGTCTATCTGTCTATCTATCTATCTATCTGTGTCTGTCTGTCTGTCCATCGTGTGTGTGTGTGTGTATGTGTGTGTGTGTGTGTGTGTGTGTGTGTGTATGTATGTTGGTCCTAGGACTTGAACTCAGGTCCTGGGCAACTGTCCTTTAGCTCTTTTACTCAGAGTTAGTGCTCTACCACTTGAGCCATAGCTCCATAGCTTTTGGGTAGTTAATTGGAGAAAAGAGTCTCATAGACTGCCCAGACTGGCTTTGAACTATAGTCCTTAGATCACAGCCTCCTGAAGAGTTAGGACTATAGGTGTTAATGTACATCTCAGCTTTCTTCCTTTTTTTCATGGTCGTGGGGCTTGAAATCACAGCCTGGGCAATGTCCCTGAGCTCTTTCTCTCAAGTCTAGCACTCTACCACTTTGAGTCACAGCTCCATTTCTGGGTTTTCTGGTGGTAGTTAATTGGAGATAAGAGTATCACGGACTTTCCTGCCTAGGCTGGCTATGATACGTGTTCCTCAGATCTCAGCCTCCTCAGTAGCTAGGATTACAGGTGTGAGCCATGGGTGCCCAGCTATCCTAGATTTTTAATGGAACTCAAAACCTGTCTTCCATGGCTATCTCATAGGCAACAACAATTCAACAGGACAGAAAATAAATTCAATATTTATGGCACTTTCCCCAGATTATTTTTTGTTGGTACTAGGGCTTGAACTCAGTACTTTTCAGTTAGTAGGCTGGCATTCTACCACTTGAGATATATCTCTACCCTACCTTATTCAAATTCTTGTTTCTCTTTCAGTGCTTTACATTTCATCCA
Organism: Dipodomys ordii; assembly: GCF_000151885.1. Lineage (NCBI taxonomy): Eukaryota > Metazoa > Chordata > Mammalia > Rodentia > Heteromyidae > Dipodomys > Dipodomys ordii. The sequence goes on from NW_012267449.1 coordinate 1,071,285, forward strand.
AAAGCACTGCCATGCACTGCCATCTCACATCTGTCTAGTTCTTTCCACCTCCATCATCAGGACTCTAGGGCAAGATAACAACTATCATTGCTTTCCACCTCTATTCTGCTCAACCTACCAAACCACTGTGCACACTGAGACTAGCAACCTCCTCGACACATAAATCAGATTATACCACTTTTTATTCCAGTACTAGGACTTGATTTTAGTACCTGAGCACTGTCACTGAGATTTTTGCTAAAAGCTAGTGCTCTGTCATTTGATCCACAGCTCTACTTCCACCTTTTTGGTGGTCAATTAAAGAATCTCAAGGACTTTTCTGCCTGGGCTGGCATTGAACAGTCATCCTTAGGCCTCAGCTGAGTAGCAAGTAATATAAGCATGAACTATCAGTGCCCAGCTTCAGATTACACCACTTTTCAGATTGTATAAATCTTTTGTCTTAATGGGATTGCATGAAATTGCAGAGCTTCTGCATAGCAAAGGACATAGCTAGCAAGATCAATAGAAAGCCCACGGATTGTGAGAGGATCTTCACTAGCCATACAACGGACAAGGGTCTCATATCTAAAATATACCTGGAACTCAAACAATTAAATCCCCCAACAACAAATCCTCAAAGGAACAACTGCCTAATAAATAAGTGGGCTAAAGACTTAAAGAGAAACTTCTCTGAAGAGGAAAGAAGGATGGCCAATAAACACATGAAGAAATGCTCAACCTCCCTAGCCATAAAAGAAATGCAAATCAAAACAACATTGAGATAACACCTCACTCCAGTTAGAATGGCTAAAATC
>NW_012267449.1:1072921-1121945 GCF_000151885.1 Dipodomys ordii
TGGAAAGGGGTGGGAAGGGGAAAAAAAGGAGGAGGCTACAATGCTTGATAAGAAATGTACTAATTATCTTGCCCATGTAATTGTAACCCCTCTGTATAGTATTTTCACAATAAAAAAAAATAAATCTTTTGTCTTTTACACTACTTTTAAATAGGAAAGTCATGGTATGATTTCCTATTGTTTCTAAGAATAAAGTCAAAACTTTTGTTTTTCTGCCCATCCTTTATACTATTCTGGTACTATTAACATGCTGCAACATGCCAAGTTCCTCACCATCTCAGGTGTGCTGCACATTGCCCTGCTTCAACCTCTTTCAACAATCTCTCTCCCACTGAACAATTAATTTTCAAACAAACGAATGTCACAGAATGGATCATATGTAATGTGTGGATGATAACAGAAAATTTTTTGGTTTGTCTAATAGTAAATGCACCAAGTAGGAAACAAAGAGAAGTTATCTAAGAGGTTCCTTTTATTTCCTTTTAGGTCAGCCTACCTTATAGTGTTAATGAATATAATCAAATTTTGTCAATTATTCTTTTTAGTTTAGCAACAATCTCTTCCATGCAGAGAAATTAATAACCAAACAATATGATTTTGCAGTGTCTACATGTTGCACAAAAACATTATTCCATCATCATGTAGACACAAATCCAGATCTTGGAGCTAAATGTTCTATGCTTACCCAAATATTTGGGCTTGATCTATATATATCATCTGCTTTATTAAGTTCCCCAGCTAGTTTTAAGAGCCTTTAAAATATGGTACTTCTATTACCAAACTAGAGCCCCCTAGATCTAATCCCTATGTGAGGCCAATCTGCATGGTAAGATTCAGTAACAAAATTATATTCATTGAGATTACAATTGAATTGAATGGTTGGCAGTTTAATAATTGTCTTTTTCCTATATTATTTACATGCTATCCATATATTTTCAAAGATGTGTTGCATTTGCTTTGTGTGTGTATGTGTGTGTGTGTGTGTGTGTGTGTGTGTGTGTGTGTGTGTGTGTGTCCAGAAATACAGAAAGGATGTTGCCTATAGGAAATGCTAGGCCAATACTCCATCTGACTCCAATTTTATCCCTAGATTACTCAGTGTTTAAAATAAATAAAAGGCAAATTGTCCAAGGCATGTAACAGGATACTGTCCAAGGCCTGTCTCCTACTGTAACAGGTGTGCTTTCAATGGTCTTTTATTGCTCCTTTCATCCTGCTCTTGTTCTATTGTCCCCTAGAGTCAACAGCTGTGACTATGTTTGGTCTCTATAGCACCCAGATTCCTTTCTCGGGTAATCTTTCAGTGATCTTATTCTCCTAAAGTCTTCATGTCGCTGTTGTCACTTATGCTGTATTATATATTGCACTGCCTGTCAAAATCTGGAGCTCAATTTAATCTAGTTTTAGTGTAAATAACTCCATAAATTGTATAGTTTCCACTGAAGTCAAAAACCTTCTAGAAATACCCAATTTTGTTAGGTTATACTCTAAAGCCCTGCAGCCTCTTAAGCTGGGAATGACCCAGGATCTTAAATTATTGTAAAAGTGCCGTGCATTGGTGACTCGTGCCTATAATCCTAACTACTCAGGAGGCTGAGATCTGAGGATTGTGGTTTGAAGTCATCCCTGAGTCTCTTACCTTCAATTAACCACCTGAAAACTGGAGACGGAGCTCTGGTTTAAAGTGGTAGAGCTCTAACCTTAGGCAAAATGCTCAGGGACAGTGTGCACAGACTCTTGAGTTCAAGCCCCATTACCAATAATAAAAAAGTATACTAAATGCCTTAAGTCTGAATTCAGTCCATAGTACTAACAAAGATAAAAGAAACACAAACAAAATGATTGAAAAATTACTTTGTGCAAGGAAAAGGGGATATATAGATAGTTAGGATACAGCTTTCACACTTAAAACTTAGTCTTGAAGCACACACAGATATAAAAAGAGACAATTACTATACTCTGTGCTAAGGATGGAAGATAAGTATAGGATTAAAAAAGAAGGGATAGGCTGGATGTGGTGGCTCAAACCCATAATCCTAGCTAATTGGGAGGCAGAGATTGGGGGATCACAGTTAATGTCCAGCCTGGATATAAAAGTTCCCTTGCCTCCATATTAATCAATTATTGGGCATGAGTGGCATAGGCCTATCATCCCCAGTGAGGCAGAAAAAGTACAAGGAAGATTGCAGTCCAGTCAAGCCTGGCCATAAAGCAAAACCCTATCTGGGAAATAACTAATGCACAAAGGGATTGGAGGCATGGCTCAAGTGATAGACTGTCTGCCTACCAAGCAGGAGTCCCTGAGTTCAATCTTCAGTATTGCCAAAACCGGGGGGGGGGAGGGTGCATTGGGCTGGGGCCATCTAGCTCAGAAGTAAAAGATATGGGGTAAACAAATGCAGCAGTAGTATTCACTAGACACTATGTTGAAGATGAACTATATAACTTGTGGATGGGGATGAGAGGGAAAAACTGGGAAAGAATAAGGGAAGGAGTGACATTGTCCAAAAAGAAATGTAATTTTTATCTGATTTATGTAACTGTAACCACTCCATATATCACCTTTACAATAACATTTTTTTGATCGGTCATGGGGCTTGAACTCTGGGCCTGGGCACTGTACCTGAGCTCTTCAGCTCAAGGTGAGCACTCTAGCACTTAAGCCACAGTGCCACTTCCATAATAATAACAACTTTTAATTTGGAAAAAAGTACAACATACGCACTTTAGTGTGAGGCACACTTTCTAGCAGAAGTGGCAATGTGGTACAAAACTAAAGGATGGGCAGGAATTAACTTCACTAAAAACTGGAGAGTAAGTTTCTCAGGAAAGGGGCTCAGTGTTTATACAAAGATGGCTTACTGTAAAACTTTTTTTTTCTTTCTTTTTTTTCAGGGCTGAGGACCGAACCCAGGGCCTTGCGTGGCCAGGCGGGCGCCCTTCCGCTGGGCTAAACCCCCAACCCCCTTACTGGAAGACTTACCATTGCTGTAAGACAGAATTCAAGGACACAGGGATAGACTAGTAAAAGCCTGTGAGAAAGGGAGGAGCAAGTCAACTAGACTAAGGACCTGGGATGTTAAACAATAGGATGCACAAAAATATGGTAAGAGAAGTATGCTGTAATTAGAATCTAGTCTTGGATGGGTTACTGCTGTGGTTTGGATGCTGTTTGTCTGCCAAAGATTCGTGTGTTAGAACCTTGTTCCTCAGTGTGGTTGTAAATAGTAGTATACCTTTAAGAATTGGAGCTACTTGGATGTCCTTAGGTCAATTGAGGACATGCCCTTGGAAGGAACTTCTGGACCCTAGTCTCTCTGGTTTCTAGTTTACCTGTGATCTCTTTTCTTTTTCATATACATATTTACCAACAATGCAGGAAAAGGACTCTTACCAGAGCTGAGATGATGCTTGCACTATGCCCTGTACCTTCAAAAGTGTTAAATGAATAATCCTCTTTTCTTTATATAACTGGACTGCCTAAGGTATTTTGTTATAATAATGATAAACTGACTAATATAGGAAGGAGTCAAGACTGAGTGCTATTATCATGATCCAGGTAAACAGATAATGGTCTGCTGAAGTAATACATTGACAAGGACAATGTAGAAGAAAAGACATATTACAGAAGACTATAAATATACAAAGTTGAATTGCTAGTACTTGTAATATAATTATGATAGAAAATGACAAGCACTGTAATAGTAGTAAATACAAAACACAATCTACAAGAGAAAGTAAATATTTTTTCCATCGAGAAGGGTTGGGGAAGAAACATAGGTTGCATGGTTTCCCTCATTTGTGGTATATAAATCTACAAACAAATTTGTGGCTATAAATCTACAAGCAAACATACTGGATGGTAAAAGAAAAAAATACACTGGGACATGATATATTATACAAGTCTCTAGGCATTCACAGAGAGACCAAAGGAGGATATTTTTAGGAGAAGATCACGTAGGTATAATAGCTATGTGTATCTGATCATATAAAATAATATTTATCAAAATGAACTCCAGGAAGTAGAACCAAGAGAGTTTTTTTCTTTGTTGCTGCTTTTGCTTTCTTTTTGTCTCATTTGTTTTTCTGTCTTTGGAAGGGTAAGAGAGGTACAGAAATGGAGGGACAACAAGTGAACAAATACAGTATTGGTCCTCACTAGACACTGTTGAAAATGAACTATACAACTTGTGGTGGGGGACAGGAAAGAAAAATTGGGAAAGAGTGAGGGAAGGGGTGACACTGTTCAAAAAGATAGGTACTCATTACCTGACTTACGTAACTGTAAATCCTCTGTACATCACCTTTACAATAACAATAAATACATTTTAAAAAGGAAAGAAAAGAAGTGTTGCGAAAAATTTGTTGTTTATAACAGCTAGAAGAGACTCATACAAACACAAACAAGTGAAATGATCCTGTACTTAATGAACATCATAACCATAACACCATAGTATGTAAGCGAGAGTAGGTATGTTTTCAGCAACAGTACTTTTTCCAATTCAATCTTGCTGTAAAACCCCAATATGTAACATAAACAGAAGTGATGAATCAGTTCTTCATGTAGTTTACATATTTTAGCCAAAGATTTCATTGTTCACAGAACTCTGGAACAGTCTGCGCCTGGAGACCCTGTGGAGTTACTTCAGCCTTAATCACTGAGCAGTGCTAGAAGTGGATAATCAGAATACTTACAGAGAAATTATACTTCCTGCCTTTCATGAGTGTCCCTGCTCCATTGTTCCCTGAATGGAAACTCTGTGCTATAACCTACCTAAAGTGAGACCAATCAATCACAATCCACAAACAGTAGACTTCTGAATGAAATGTCCCAAAGCCTACCTAACGCACTTTAAGGAATTTTTATTCTTCTGTTCCATCCATGAAGTCAAGGGGAAATTTAGAAAAGGAGTAACTTTTTGTGAGTACTGGGATTTGAACTCAGGGTCTCATATTTGCTAGGCAAGGGGTCTACCATTTGAGCCACACTTCATAGCAAACTGCTTTAGTAATTTTTCAAGTGAGCTTCTGTTGTTGCTCAGTTGAGCATCATACCACACTCTCAATATCTAGAATTACAGGTATAGAACATCCAGCATGGCTTGTTCTTTGAGTTAGGATTTGTTTTTGTCTGAGTTGGCCTTGAGCCACAATCCTATCTCTACCTCCCAAGTAGCTGAAACTACAGGTGTATACCACACCAAAAGATAGTTTTCAGTATCTCATTTTCCAATTTCTTTACTATATTCCTTTTCAAGGGACCCAATTATTATAATCCCCTGCTTTATCAGTCATTTTAGTATAACTATAAGGAAATGAGTATCTTTTTTTGTGTATTTGTGTGCCGGTTCTGGGCCTTGAACTCAGGACCTGGATGCTGTCCTTTATCTCATTTTCACTCAAGGATGGCACTCTACCACTTGAACCAGAGTCCATTTCTGGCTTTTTGATGCTTAATTGGATATACGATTCTTACTGACTTTCCTACCAGGGCTGGCTTTGAACTACAATCCTCAGGTCTCAGCCTCCTGAGCAGCTAGGATTACAGGTGTGAGCCAACATCAACCAGCAAAATAAATGTTTTGTTCCAAGGATGTGTGCAATGTGTGCATGTTGACTTCAAGGCTTAGACTATGAGTTTTGAGGCACCATATCATACTGTCCATCTGACTCTTTTTTTTTTTTTTGCTGGCCCTGGGGATTGAACTCAGGGCCTGGGCATTATCCCTAAGTTCTTTTGCTTAAAGCTAGCACTCTACTACTTTGAGCCACAGCTCCACTTCTGGTTTTCTGGTAGTTAATTGGAAATAGGAGTGTCATGGAATTTCTTGCCTGAGCTGGCTTTGGACTGTGATACTCAGAGCTCATCCTCCTGAGTAGCTAGGATTACAGTATAAGCCACCGGTGCCCAGCACACTGACAGTTTTTAAATCATATTCTTGTGTCTGGCCCCAGTCAGTAGGGATAATACCTTCCTCTTCACTGCAGTCCTCTGCTTCTCACTTTATGCCATTTTTAGGATCAATGTTCTTCAAAATGGATGCACACACTTCTACAATACATAAATACTTAATGAGGAATGTGGGCTGGAATTTTATGTATGGCTTTAAAATGGATTTTCAATTTTTAACTTTTGTGTGTCCTTAGTCCTAATGTTGATCTGCATTAAAACAAATGTGAGAGTTCTACTCTCCCACCTTCACCCATCCCACTTTCAAAAGAAATGCTCACCACAGGATTAATTAGCTTGAAAAGCACCCCTACCTCCTTCCCAACATACTTGGGAGCTAGCAAGAATGTTGGGAGAAAATGGAGCTGATGCTGAGAAAAAGCATTATTGTTTTAATTTTTAATTTTTTAAATTTATTAAAAAGGTGATAAATGTGGACTGAGAAGGTGGTTCCATGGTAGAGTGTTTGCCTTACATGTATGAGGCCCTGGGTTTGATTCCTCAGCACCAAATAAGCAGAAAAAGCCAGAAGTGGCACTGTGGCTCAAGTGGTAGAGTGCTAGCCTTGAGCTGAAATACTGAGGGACAGTGCCCAGGCCCAGAGTTCAGGCCCCACAACCAACCAAAAACAAAAAAGGTGATTAATGGGGTATGGAGATTCAGTTAGAAAGCTAGGGTAATGAGTACATTTCTTTTTGAGGGAGGAAGCAACTGTTTAAAGGCATTATTTTAATGTTGGAAAAACAAGTCATTTCCACTGTTTTGGGTGTCAATAAAATCAGAAACAGGTTAAAGTTGTCCTTTGATAGACTGTGACAAATATATCATTTATGATATGATATAATCTGGTATATAAATTCTAAAATGTTTGACTGAATGATAGTGTTTTTGAGGCAGGACAGATTAGAGAAAATGGGGCATGGTAAATAGCAGCCTAGAATTCAAAAACTCAAGCTTAAAGCAAATTCAGGAGATCGATATTCACCCTTCAACTTCCTTTAAGATTAAATGACCAAAGGCATTTTAAGGGAAAATGAGGTGGGGTAGATTAGGGAAAATGAGGCCTGCTGAAGGCAACTCAGAAACAAACAAGGCATTTAAAAACATAAAAGCACTGTCTTTGCTTCTTAGAGAAACAACAGGACACATTTCTTGCCTCAATAATTAGCATCTGTAATCCTAGCTACTCAGGAGGCTGAGATCTAAGAATCAAGGTTCAAGACTAGTCCAGGCAGGAAAGTCTATAAGACTCTCAGTCACCAAAAAAAAACTGGAAGTGGAGCTGTAGCTCAAAGTGGTAGAGCACTAGCCTTGAGCAATAAAACTCAGAGACTATGTCTGGTCCCTGAGTTCAAGCCCCAGAACCAACAACACCAAAAAAGGAATTAGCACCTATTTGGTGGCAGGAAGCATTCCTTCCTAAGAGAAATGCCTAAGATTTAAAGAGTAAATCCAAAATGTAAAAAATCCGAGTGGCTAACAAGAGCCAGGAATTTAGAAAGTGTAACGATACCAAGTTTTTAAGAACAAAGATAAGAACCTATCCCTGCATAACTTTAAATCAGACCTTCCTCATTATATAAATACTCCTGATGTCAGTTTCCAGAGTCTCTCCCTTTGAGAGCATCCACACTCAGAGCGTTCCTCTGCCTTTCTGGTTGTCTCCTGTTTTGTGTTCTTGCCTGCTTGCTTACTCAATAAAGCTCTGCAAGGTTTTCTTCTCATTATGACTTATCCAGAAAGTCGTATTCTGCGATAGAACTCAAGGACCCTAAGTAAAGAGTCCCTATTTTTAGAGAGAAACTTCACAAACCCTCAACTGCATCTGGTGATAGATAGTTCTTTGGCAACCAGGAAGGGACACTACAACATCCACAGGTAAGAAAAATTGCCTTGGGTTTTTTTTTAAGTTTTTTTTTTCTTTTCCTATTCATTTTCTTGTCTTATTTTCTCAACTTCTTGCCAATATTAATGCACACAGTATTAAGTTACCTTCATTTTCTGTTTCAGGATTGTTTTGGTAAAATACTTGTAGAGCATGTGTTCAGGTTCCTCTATATTCCATATAGATACAGTCCGGTGGATCATGTCCAATTTGCTCTAGATACAAACTTTATTTTCTGTATTGACTTGATTTGAGAGTAAGGAAACATTTGCATTTGCCTTTACTTTGATTACACATTTGCTCCACTCAATTCCTTATAAGCTAAAAGAATGATGTATCACTACTTTAAACAGTTTTCTCTGAAACTTTTTTAGATAAAAGTTAAAGATGCAGTAAATGGATTCAGACATCTCCTTTCAAAACAAAATTCTTGAGGCCTTATGTTTTTAGTCAGTTCAATTCTCTCCACTATAAAAAAAGGATTAAGTATGAACTTAAGTACAAACTTTGTGTTTTTTTTTATTTTTTTGATTGGCTCTGGGCTTGAAATTGGATCCTGGGAACTGTCCCTGAGCTCTTTTGCTCACGGCTTAGTGCTCTACCACTTTGAGCCACAGCACCACTTCAAATTTTCTGTTGGATAATTGGAGATAAGAGTCTCATGGGGACTTTTCTATCTGGGCTGGCTTTGAACCACAATCCTCAGATCTCAGCCTCCTAAGTAGCTAGAATTACATACATGAGCCACAGGTCCCTGGCTATTATCAAGTTTTTATCACCATCTATCTGTCCATTCTATCTGTCTAAAATTGCTTTTAGTTTCTATCTAAGGAAGGGAAAAAGAGAAAAGCTTGGTTTCCTTCATGATTCTCTGGGACGTCCTTTCACCAGGACATGGCAATAATAGGATAGGCCAGTTCTATCCTCTAAGAGAGCTCACAATGAGTTGGCAGGATATAAGGCAAGGTTCGTCAGGCTCTAGGGACCAGCATGATCTAAGAAATGGTCCATTTAGTCAAATGGGTGTCAAGTGCTTCTATTTCTTGCAGGCAGACTGAAACCTGATGGTGAAATGGGTAATGAGATTAGTATTCCTGAAAACTCACCCTTGGATGTATTCTAAAAAAAACTGAAAAGAAAATTAAAGAAGAAGGTTTAAAAAGGAAAAGTCTCTGTGTAATGTAACTTGGCCTCAATAGAGTTAGCATGTAAAGTGATATAGTCTAAAAATGGGTGAAAAAACAGTAAGGCCACCACTTAAAATACATGGTTAAAATGTTTAAAAAAAGGAATTTTGTGGAAACTATAAAATTATCTCCTTGCAAATTCAGAACACTTTGTGAGTCAAAATGACCCTCTTTGGTATAGGATGAGATGGGGCATTAGACCCATCTATACACTTCCATACTATAAAGTTTGTAAAATAATTCGGGGAAGGTATCTCCCCTCCCCTTAGGAATTTGGTTTGGGCACCTTCCTTCCCTAATTCTCTTTCTAAGCCCTTAAGACTAAGGCCCATCTAGGTTAATTTGTGTGTTAATGTAAAGCCTTGCCAATAAAGTTGTCTGAACATACTGTTCTTAGTTACCTAAGTATGTTTAAGAGTAGAGACTCTTAAAATGTGATTCTCTTTTTCTGCCTTTCTGCTTTGTTTGTCTGCTTGTTTGCCTACTCAGTAAAGCTCTGCCAAGCTTTCTTTCCATTATGACTTGTCCAGAAATTCTTATTCTGCACTCGAAGTCAAAGATCCTAAGTAGAGCATCCCTACTTCTAAAGAAAAATTTCACAAACCATTACCTGGATCTGGTGATATTTTCACTCAATTTATTTCATTCCAATCTACTTATGTCAACCATGATGTCTACTATAAAATGCTGAATTCAGTTTTATTCTAATAATACATAATATTTATCCACAGATACATTACCAATATTATTAATAAGATCCCCACACATTATGTGATTTTAATCAATTGTGCGCTGATGCTTTTTGTAAAAATACCTCCAAAGACTTAGTCATGGGAAATCATTTTTTTCCTACCAGTCTTGAGGCTTGAACTCAGGGTTGGGCACTGTCCCATAGCTTCTTTGCTTAAGGTACTCTACCACTTGAGCCACAGCTCCAGTTCTGACTTCTTGGTGGTTAATTGGAGATGAGTCACAAGGACTTTCTTGATGGGGCTGACTTTGAAATGCATTTCTCAGATCTCAGTCGCTGAGTAGCTAGGATTACACGTGTGACAATATAAGCTTACACATGTCTTTATGATAGAAATTAGGTGGTAAAGACCAAAGACTTTCAAGAATAAAAAAAATGTTATGTTAGGGTGAAATTTGTGGAATGACTAAAATCAAAATACAAAAGAAAAAGAAACTTTGGCTATTCTAAAGGAGTTTGTATATATTTTAAATGGATACATAGATATTTATTTTTCAATATCAATATTTGCAATATGGCAGATATTACACCATTTGTAACATTTAAATTTTCATAAGTTCCTCCATAAAAAGTTGTTAGAAGCCAAGTGCTAGTGACTCACATGTGTAATCTTAGCTTCTCAAGAGGCTGATGTTTGAGGATGACAGTGTGAAGCCAACTTGGGCAGAAATGTCTGTGAGACTCTTATTGCAATATACTACCCCCCAAAAGAGCTGGAAATGGAGCTGTGGCAGAGTACTACCCTTGAGCCAAAGAAGCTCAAGGACAGCACCCAGGCCCTGAGTTCAAGCCCCAGGATTGGCACAAAAAAACAGCTGTTAGATATGAACTTCAATATTTATTACAGAGTTAATAACTTTTAAATTCCTTCTGAGACTATACAAGGAAAACTATTGAAGATCACAGTCTTTGCTGGAAAATTCACTAGTGGCTGCTTTAATCTATCTCTACTTGGGAATTCCTGTACCCAAGAGTTGCCAAGGGAGAAGACAAACTGGAGCCATTGTGTCAGTAATTTATTTTATTTACAAGCTAGAGACTTTCTTTCCTACTAACTTTTCCAACGTCCCTTCATACACTGGAGGCCTCTGTCCCGGTCAGCACTCCATGCCTCTACTCCACTCAAACTTTCTACAGGACTTATCCCTTTACCTGAATGCAAATACTACATTTATTTAGGCTAGGATTAGTAGGGAGCTGGTGGCTCACACCTCTAATTCACCTGCTCCAGAGGCTGAGATCTGAGGATAGCAGTTTGAGGACAACCTGGGCAAGAAAATCTGTGAGACTCCTATCTTCAATTAGCCACCAAAAAGCCATTAGTAGAGCCATGGCTCAAGTGGTAGAGCACCAGCCGAGAATAGAAAAGCTCAGGGACAGCACACAAATCCTGAGTTTAAGCCCAACCAGCACACACAAAAAAGTTATTTCAGAAAAACATGTTTTATATGTCTTATGTGGAAATTCAAATTTAACTCATATTTTATGTGACATTTCTATGTAATATTCAGTTATATTCATAAGTACTTGTTGTGTGCCTATTATGAGCCTTTATTGTGTGCTTCTTTTTGTTTCTTTGGTATATTTCTTTGTTTGTTTGCCTTGCAGAACTAAGGACTGAACCCTTAACAAGTGTTTGGCAAACATGCAAAGACTTGAGCCATGGCCCCAGCCTACAGCAATGGTTTTTAAAAGCATGTCCCTGGGCTGGGAAGGTGGCTCAGTGGTAGAGTGCTTGCCTTGCATGCTTGAGGCCCTGGGTTCGATTCCTCAGCACCACATAAGCAAAAAAGAAAAAAGCCGGAAGTGGCGCTGTGGCTCAAGTGGTAGAGTGCTAGCCTTGAACTGAAGAGCTGAGGGACAGTGCCCAGGCCCAGAGTTCAGGCCCCACGACCGGACCCCCCCCCCAAAAAAGCGTGTCCCTGAGGACAGGGTAAACAGAGTTACCAAGGAACTTGTTAGCAATGGGAATTTTTACATTCATCTCACGCAAACCAAATAACAATATCTGAAACTCTGGGCATGAGAACCAGCCATTTCAAGAATTCTAGGAGATTCTGTCTACACTGAAGTTTGAAAAGCAATGAGAGAGTATCTCATCACATCTGATCACTGTGGCTATCCTAGAACTGCCCAAGTCTCCCAACCGTCCGTCTGAACTGCCCAAGTCTCCCAATCGTCCGCCTTTCTCTAAAGAATTGCCTCCAACTGCCTGTCCCATTCCCCACGTAGTTCTGTCCCAATACAGGATAGCCTATAACATATGAACGACTTATAGAAGTAAAAAGGCTGATAACTTAGCTGGGTATGATGGAGCATACCAATAACCTCAGCACTCATAGGAAGACAACAAGTTTGAGATTAGCCTGGGCTACAAAACAGAAAGAAAATAAAGCCAAGTGCCAGTGGCTCAGGTCTGTAATCCTAGCTACTCAAGAGGCTGAGATCTGAGGATAATGATCCAAAGCCAGGCTGAAGAGGAAGCCATGAGAGTCTTATCTTCAATTAACCACTGAAAAGCCAAAGGTATAGCTATGGCTCAAGTAGTAGAGTACTAGCCTTGAGCAAAAAAAGCTCAGGGACAGCAACTGGACCCTGAATTCAAGCTCCAGGACCAGCACCAAAAAAGAGAAAAGAAAGAAGGCTAGAGTTCTTGCCAAAACAGGGGACAGCTTTGCAGTGTGGTTTATTCTCAGAGCTGTAACAAGGCTAAACTTGGTCTGAGGCCACATTCCACACTTCCCCTGCCCACCCCACTCTCAGTTGTTTTCTCTTCTCTATCCTGCACCTCTCTTTCACAGTGGTCATCTATACAGCATTTCTTCAACATAGGATATATAATCTAATCTCTGCCTCCAGCTTTGCTTTTCAGAATCTGACACAGATAGATGGGCTAATAATATTTGTGAAAGACTGTAAAGCAAAGTCCCTAAACAACAAATTTACATGTAACTATTAATGCACTTAAGAGATAAGGAAAAGTTGTTGCAATAAATTTAGCATCAGATTTTAAGAGCCAAGATTCCAAGAGTAACAAAAGGAGAACAGAAGCCAGGCACCAGTGGCTCATACCTGTAATCCTAGCTACTCAGGAGGCTGTGATCTGAGGATTGTGGTTCAAAGCCAGCCCGGGCAGGAAAGTCCATGAGACTCTTATCTCCAATTAATAACCAGAAAACCGGAAGTGGTGCTGTGGCTCAAGTGGTAGAGCACAAGTCTTGAGCTGAATTGCTCAGGGACAGTACCCAGGCCCAGAGTTCAAGCCCCATGACCAACAAAAGAGAGAGAGAGAGAGAGAAAGAGAGAGAGAGCAGAAAGAATTCAAAATATTTTAACTGTCAATATAAAAAATAAGGCCCTCCCACGGTATAACCCCTGCTTTCATTGTATTTGATGTTGGTATAATTTGTGGAGGGGAAGGGAAAAAACAACCATTTAAATAGGGATACAGGTGGACCCATTGCAACAACGAGATGTACAAGTTGTCATGTCAAAAAACGAACTTTACAACTTTGGCGGGGGAGGGGGGGCGGGGGAGATGGGTACGGATGGGAAGGGGAAACAAAGGAGGAGGCTACAATGCTTGATAAGAAATGTTCTCATTATCTTGCCCATGTAATTGTAACCCCTCTGTACGGTATTTTCACAATAAAAAAAAATAAGGCCCTGAATTCAAGTCCATACCAACAAAAATAATGATAATAATAGTTGTCATTTTTTTTATCTTTTGCCAGTACCAGGGCTTAAACTCATGGCCTCAATCTCTTTCTCATGCTCAGCCTATTTGCTTATAGTTGGCACTCTACCACTTGGGCCATACCTCCAGCCCAGCTTTTTTGCTGGTTAATAGGAGATGGAATCTCATAAATGTTTCTGCCTGAACTGGTTTCAAACCATAATTCTTTGGATCTCAACATCATTAACAGTAAGGATTACAAAGTGTGAGTCACTAGTACTAGGCTCATTTTTTCTTTTTTTGTCTTTGTATAAATCAAGGAGCAATACAAGTCAGTCACATCTGATTTCAAATGCTCTGATATTCTTCACTTCACATGGGTGCTGGTTCAAGGAAGACACTCTAATGATGTTGGTTAATACAATAAAGATATGTGTTCAAGGAGATGCGATGATGTATAGATTGGGTGCATAGATGCATACCATCAAAAGAAGCAGAAAGCTGAGAATAAGACAAGTTACTTTTAAACAAAGAGTTTTAATTAAGTCAAATTGGAGAAACCTAAACAAAAGTGTTTATAGATCACTCAAAGCAGAGACAGGACCAAAAAATGTGAATAATGAGAGACAAACACTGGAAACGGTGAGTGGTTTTCTGTGATAACAATGCCATTCATGGAAGCTCCATCTTCATCGTTGGTATGAAACCTAGGAATGGGATCACAGTTTTAAAAGCCTAAAGAGAACATTACTAAACTCAAATGTCTAGTTGTTCTTTTTTCTGAATGATCTTTCAGCAATGTAATTTAAAGAGAACTTTCGGATAAAGGACTTTTCATTTAACAAAGATGTTTCTGTATAGCAAGCAATTGTGAAAGAATGTTAATCTCACCAGGCAGTCAGTATCCATGAGGATATTGGAACCATCTAGATAAGATGCTATTTGTATTTGACTTGTGCCTTAGGAGAAAATTTTCAATTACTCTATGGCTTTCCATATTTTTTTTATAATTTAAGTTCCCCAAAAGAGATTTAAACTGCTACTTTGTGAATCAGCCACATTTGAATCTTTGCACTGAAAAATAACATTTTCAATTCAGCACTTGAGATTTGTGTAATGTTGTTTTTAAAACTACCAGTATCTTTTCTCTTCTTAGGGTGTTGGAGCACATATAAAGGTCTAAGCCCTTGAGGGCTTGGTTCTTCAATATTACCACATTCTGTTCTGATGATGTGGTGCCTTATGCCTCCTCCATAGCATCTTCGGCTTCTCTATAGCTCTATTTGATTCTAACAGCAGTTTAATGTATGTTGGAAAATACAAGTAGCACTGGCTCATGTGCAGATAACCTAGAACTGAAGAGGCTTGAGTCAAGTATTGAAGCATAAGAAGACATGAAAAACTGAGCACCAGTAGCACATGTCTGTAATCCTAGCTATGGGGCTTAGAATGTGGCCTAGTGGTAGAATGCTTGCCTAGCATGCACAAAGCTCTGGGTTCCATTCCTCAGTACCACATAAACAAAAAGCTGGAAGTGATGCTGTGGCTCAAGTGGTAGAGTGCTAACCTTGAGCAAATGAATCTCAGGGACAGTGCCCACGCCCTGAGTTCCAGCCCTAGGACTGGCAACAAAAACAAAAAAACAATCACATTGTAATCCTAGCTACTCAGGGGGCTGAGATCTAAGGATCCTGGTCAGAGCTAACCTAGAGCAGGAAACATGGTGAGACTCTTATCTCCAGTAAACCAGTAAAAAGCCAGAAAAGGAGCTGTGGCTCAAGTGGCAGAATACTAGTCTTGAAAACAACAACAAAATGCTAAGGGAAAGTACTCAGTCCCTGACTTCAATCCCCAGAAGTGGCACACACAAAAAAAATAGAAGAAGGGGGGGAAGAAGCCATGAAAACAAAGGCCTGAAATGGTAACACCCGAAAAAGTTGGAACGTGACCAAGGTCGTGTCTAGGAAAATGCTTTTTTCATCGTGTTTGGAGGGGAACAAACCAATTGGGATGTCAAGACATATTTCTGTTATAACTAGTCTAGAAACATAGGTTTATGTCTGGAGCCAGTTATAAAAACCTATTTTTCTTTAGTTACCAAAGCCTAACAGTTATCCTGCCGGGCTTGTGGGAGGTTGAAATAAGAAGACAGCTGGGGGGTGTAGCTGAATGATATCGTGCTTGCCTAGCATATGTGAGGCTCAGGGTTCCATCCCAGCACTCCAAGGAGGAGGAGGGGGAGGGGAGAAATAAGAGTGGGAGGAAGAGGGGGAGGTCGGAAAGGGAGAGATGATAAAATTGGTGGGCTTGTGACAAATGACAAGTGATTTCCCTGGCCATATTCTCACTTGTTTCTCTGAACATTGTTTGGAACCTGGATATGGTGTGACTGTCCTCCCAAACCTCCTTGTTGGAAATCAGGTCAATCAACTCTAAGGATAAAAACCTTCAATCTGTGAAGAATGGTGATGAGTAAATGATAACAGAAATGGGAACTTTTCTGTTACATGGGTACTTCTGACATCTGAGCCCAAGAATGTGTGTAAAAGAAAATAAACAAGCCTCAGACACCTTTCTAGTTAACATCTCCAACACTCTGCTCTATGAAAGTGTGAAGATGTCAAGTTTGTGAAGGGAATTGGAAAAGAACCATAAAATTTCTTCTTCAACAGGGTGCTGGTGCCTCACACCTATAATCCTAGGTACTTAGGAAGCTGAAAGCTGAGGATTGTGGGTCAAAGCCAGCCTGTGTAAGAAAATCCATGAGATTCCTATCTCCAATTAATCATCAGAAAACTGGAAACAGAGCTGTGGCTCAAAGTGGTAGATGGCTAGCCTTGAGCAAAAGAGCCCAAGGACAGTGCAGAGACCTTGAGTTCAGGCCCCATGACCAATGACAACAAAAAGTAATTCCTCTTCAGAGCTGGGTTCCCATGGCCCATGCCTGTATTCCTACCTACTCAGGAGGCTAGGATCTGAAAAGTGAGGTTCAAAGCTCAGGAAAGCTCATGAGACTCTTATCTTTAATTAAACACCAAAAAAGCCAGAAGTGGAACTGTGCCCAGGCCCTGAGTTTAAGCCCCAGAACCAATATACACAAAAAATTTCCTCTTTGCAGAACAATTAGCTTCCTGAAATAATCAAACATGCTCCCTGAATTAATCAAACATATATATTTGACTTCCCTGAAGTAATCAAACACACATACTTCTCTTTCCTTGCTTGTATTAGCCACTAAGAGGAAACAATAATCATTTAGTATCAACTAATGCTTTTTAATGAAGTTCACAGAGAAAAAAACTACAGCTAAAGCCAGAGGGAACAAGAGTTTATATTATTGTGGTGTGCAAAAGAACATTAATGGACTTCTCACAAAGCATGTATTTGTCATATTATGTATACTTCAGTCTATATTCTGGATGTTTTATTTAATACTACCAACTTGTCTTAGTTGTGTTGTTCATTCTCAAAATTATTCAGAATAAAGACAGGAAATGTAGTAGTTATGATTACAAGTCCTAAACTGGGAGCCAGTGGCTCAAGCCTATTATGCTAGTCATTCAGGAGGCTAAGATCTGAGGATCATGGTTCAAAGCCAGGCAGGAAAACTATGTAAGGAAAGATCCAGCTTGTGGGAAAAAACTCACATCTGATGGACAGAAGTTATTAGGTATAGGTTTTTCATAGAGAAATTTGTAGCTTAAATGTAATGAAATTGCCCAATTCATAAGTTAAAAGTATTTGGAGGAAGGTTTGGGGGAATGTGATTAGTATTAGTTGATGTCATGACAGATAGGTCTTCCATGTTGGTATAGTAGCTTAATAATAAAACAAGGACCAAGCTAACATATTTACAGCCAGGTGCTGGTGGCTCATGCCTGTAATCCTAGATACTCAGAGGGCTAAGATTTGAAATTGTGGGTCCAAGCCAGCACCAAAAAGAAAAAGAAACCCCATACTTGGTCTGTCTCAACATGTGACACATTCTGCCATGTTGATGCAGCAAGAAGGCCTTGGCACATACTGGCACCATGCTCTTGGACTTCCCAGTAAATAAACATCTATTCTTCATACATTACCCAGCCCCAATATTTTGTTATGGCCACAGAAAATGTAGTAAGGTCATAAATATTACTGCCTTATACCTGAGTTTCACTAAACTTATGTCTTAGTTTTGTGGGTTTTATTTGTTTCCTTGTGAGAAAGAGAATCATAAATCAGTGCTTTCATGACTCTATCCTCTTGTACTTTCTA
This sequence comes from Dipodomys ordii, assembly GCF_000151885.1. NCBI lineage: Eukaryota > Metazoa > Chordata > Mammalia > Rodentia > Heteromyidae > Dipodomys > Dipodomys ordii. The sequence continues at coordinate 1,090,625 of NW_012267449.1, forward strand.
GGAAGATCACTCCTATTTCCAACTCAAACATTCCCAATTCTCAGTGTTTTACTCATCCTGCGAAATTCTGGAAAATCAAGTTACTTCACAAGATCTCTAGGGTCTGGTACTTTGGTTTCCCATTTCTTTTCTTCTAGAATTTACACCTGGGATGTATATTGTCATGGCTAATGACTATGAAAGCAAGACTTACTGCTGCCTACTAAAGGTATGACTAGGATCCCTGCATAGTTTACCAGTCCTCAACACCTATTATCCCAGCACTCAGGACGTTGAGGCAAGAGGATCAAAAGAGTAAGATCATCTGGGAACACATTGCAAGTCCTTATTTTAAAAGAAGAGCCAGGTAACAGTGGCTCACACCTGTAATCCTAGCTACTTAGGAGGCTGAGATCTGAGGATTGCTGTTTGAAGCCAACCCCAGACAAGTGAATCTGTAAGACTCTTATCTCCAATTAACCACCAAAAAGCCAGAAGCTTGAGTTGTGGCTCAAGTGGTAGAGCATTAGCTGTGAAGACAAAAACTCTGGGACATTGCCTAGGCCCTGAGTTCATGCCCCAGGACCATCACAAAAGAGGAGGGAGAGGAGGAGAAGGAGGAGGAGGGGGATTAGGAGAAGGAGGAGAAGGAGAGGATTTAGCAGTGAGACCAATCTCTTTCCCAGATTATTGACAAAGCTGTTGAGCCTGAGTTTGCTGACTTTAAGGGAGACTGGAGCTTCAGATATTATGCCTGGCTTAAAGTCTAACCAAACATCTTATACAGGTCCAGCTACCCTCGAGTCAAGTTCCTGATTGTTTTTTAGATGTGGATGGTTCATTCCTAGGAAGTGTCTTAATGCATGTGTCTTAATTGACATCCTATGTGCTCAGCTAGGTATTCCTGACCTTCAGAGTAAAACCCACCTAAGCTCACTATGGTGTTATCTATTATGATGGAGTCATCAGAAGAAAGCCCTAGACAGGGAACTGATGTCAGTGAAGAGTTTAGTGTATGTAGTATTTACTGAACACCATGCCTCCACAACCTGTGTTAGTCAGCATTCCTTAGATGTGACCAAATACCTTAGATAAACAACATAAAAGATATTTTGACTCATATTTTCAGAGGTATCATTTCATGGTTGCTTGGCTCCATTGCTTTCACCCTGTGGCAAAGCCAAACACCATGATAGGAAGAGTGTGGTGGAAGCAAAGCTGTTTATACAACAAGGTAGCTGGACAACAAAAAGAGATGAGGCCAGAGTTTCAATAAGTCCTAATGACCCACTTCCTCCAACAAGCCCCATCTCCTAAAGTCCTACCATATCTCCCAATACTGCCACCATCTTTAACACAAGACCCAAATCATAACATCCTTACAAAACTGACATTTCACACTCCTTTCAATGGTGAGAAATCTGATGCTTTGCTGGTTCAATTTGTCACAGAAACCACATATATTTCACCAGGTAGCCCAGGCTGGCTTTGAAATCTCTATTCTCCTGTTTCAAATTCTCAAATTATTATAAGCATGTACCCCCCTGTCCTGGTTTTGTCAATTTTTCTTCAAAAGTAAAATGACACTAAAAAGCTATGTTTATTGAACAAAGAAATAGTTCTCTGTGTGTGACAGATTCTTCATGAAAATACTTTACCTCAAGTAAATGCTTTGTTAGAGACCTGAACAAGTGGTATTTTTACCTTACATACTCAGAATATTGTTTGTGCCCACCCAGGGCCTGGGTGCTATCCCTCAGCCTTTTGTGCTCAAGGCTAGCACTCTACCACTTAGCTAACAGTTATAATTCTGGCATTTCTTTGGGGATTTTTTTGTGAATAATTGTAGATAAGACTGTTGTAGGGCTGGAAAGGTGGCTCAGTGGTAGAGTGCTTGCCTTGAATGCATGAGGTCCTGGGTTCAATTCCTCAGCACCATATAAGCAAAAAAAGCCAGAAGTAGCACTGTGGCTCAAGTGGTAGAGTGCTAGCCTTGAGCTGAAGAGCTCAGGGACAGCACCCAAGTCCAGAGTTCAGGCCTCATGACTGACCAAAAAAAAAAGACTATCAGAGACTTTCCTGCCCAGGTTGGCTTTAAACAGCGATCCTCAGATTTCAACCTCTTGAGTAGCTAGGATTAGAGACATGAACCACTGGTGCCTGACTTAGAAATATTTATTTTTATTTATTTATTTAATTTATGTTATTTATTGAACTAATGATCTTGTTTATTTGTTTTGACTTACTGGATCTTGAACTCAAGGACTTAGGTTTTTTGCTCATAGCAGGTACTTTACTACTGAAGCCATATCTCTAGCTTGTCATTTTGCTGGTTAAAGATAGAATCTGTTGGACTTTTCTGTCTGGGCTGGCTTAGAACAATGATCCACCAGAAAACAGTCTTTTAAGTAGGTAGAAGTACAGGTGTGAGTCGCTATGCTATGGTCAAGACTAATGTTGTCTAAAATAAATTGTATGGTCTGACATTGTATGTCAACCTCTGCCTATGCCAGGTCTGCCTACCTCTTCAGGACAGGTTAGAAGCCTCTGGCCCTTAGATAGCAATTGCCTGTTGTACCTAGTGCCATTCTCCCAATCAATCACATTATCAGAGGTAACAATGTGTTTTCAAATTCACTACTGAGTCTGAAAACAGCCTCCTCAGTGACTTTTTTGGTTTGACTGCCATTTTGGATTTGGTAGACTTGGCATCACAAATGAAACCTTTTTAGCATCTCCAGCCACAGAGCTTCCATGGCACTCAATGTACAAGGCCACCTGCAAGAGAAAATTAAATGGCCAACCCAGGCTCTGCTTATCACAGTATGGGACTGCATCCCAACAGGGTCATTTTCTGCCACATGCCAAGGCACAGCATACATGAGCAGCAGTTCTGCCCACGCCAGGGAAAGTTGCTATTATTAGTGGCTGTAGTAAGTTCCAGAGTCTTGGAATATTTGAGTAATTTCAAGAATATCCTTTTTTTGGGGGGGTCAGTCATAGGGCTTGAACTAGGGTCCTGGGCACTGTCCCTGAGCTCTTTTGCCCAAGGCTAGTGCTCTACCACTTGAGCCACAGCACCACTTCTGGTTTTCTGGTGGTTAATTGGATTTTCCTGACCAGGTGGCAGACTTTGAACTATGATCCTCAGACCTCAGCCTTTTGAGTAGATAGGATTAGAGGCATGAGCCACCCATGCCCAGCCTCAAGAATATCCTTTATCAGCCAGGCACTGGTGGCTTGCGCCTGTAATCCTAGCTACTCAGGCTGAGATCCAAGGATCATAGTTCAAAGCCAGCCTGGGCAGGAAAGTCTGTGAGATTCTTATCTCCAACTAATCACTGGAAAACCAGAAGTGGCACTGTGGCTCATGTGATAGAGCTCTTCCCTTGAGCTGAATTGTTCAGGGACAGTGCCCAGGCCCAGAGTTCAAGACCCACTACTGACAAAAAAAAATTAAAAAAGAATATCCTTGAACAATAGCTAAGATTTATTTTTTTCCTATTTTAAACCGGCAATAATATAGGTGTGATATTTTAGCTCTACAGGTAGAGAGCTATAGCAGGATTGTAAAGAATTAGGTTGGCCTTGCCAAATACAGGCAGCTACTGAAGTGGTTACTTACTCATACTTGGTGGCCACCAAAGCCAACCTAGGCTTCCAAGAATATTCAATGTTGGATGCCTTTCTGTCAGAAATTCAAATATAACATGAAACTAGAAGGAGTTTTCTACTTACTGATATATTTTCATTGCTTACATAGCTATGGTGTGTATTAAAGAAAAACATTTGGCAGGGCGCCCCTGGCTCATGCCTGTAATCCTAATTATTTAGGAGGAGGCTGAAATCTGAGGATTGTGATTCAAAGGCAGCCCTGGCAGGAAAGTCTGTGACACTCTTATCTCCAATTAATCAGCAAAACTGAGAAGTGGAGCTGTGGCTCAAGTGGTAGAATGCCAGGCCCTGAGTTCAAGCACCAGTCTGAGGTGGGGGGGGGGAGAGGAGAAAGGCATGAAAGAAGGAAGGGAAAGAAAGGAAGAAAAGAAAAGGAGAGAGAGAGAGAGAGAGAGAGAGAAACAATTCCCGACCTTCTAATTTTCCCCCAAAAGAGAAATCCAGTGCTCAATGATTCACAGCACCATGTTCCTCTGGGAAATTCTGATGTGATCAATGAAGCTTGAAGAATAATATGCCAATTGGCTTGGAGGGGGATCACAGGAAAACATGATGAACCAGTTTTCAGGCTCATTAAATAATGCTCACCTGCCCCCTACCTATGAGCTGTGATTGTACCTCAGTGTGAAAATGCTTGCAAGAGGTCCTGAGTTAGATCCCAGCACTGAGGAGACAACAGTGATTGGGGTGCGAGGCTTGCTTGCCTGAGTCTGAGATTCAGTTGGGACAACAGCAAAGCTCTTCATGTAAAAAAGAAAAACCCTCCAGATGCATTGTACTCATAACCTTACACGTTGAATTAAAGCCTTTCCCTTACTATCTTTTTCACAGCTGCTTCAAGGTAATAAAAACAGGAATGAATACAAATAAAACAGTATAAAAAAAAAGAAAAATCCAAAGGCATTCTGATCTTCTCCCTACTGTTGTCACAAGATGGTCCTGCTAAATGAGGATATGCCAGCTGGACAAACAGAAAATAGAAGAGCTGGGGCCTTTTGGAAGAGAAAGGGTTCTGTGTGTATGACAACAAAATCGGGCAACTACACAGTTGAACAATACAGTTGACAAGACACTCTCTTGCTTTCTGTCCTCTTCATCACTTGAGTTGCTTTCCTGAAGATGTTCTCCAATCCTATTATGTTTGCCTTATACACAGACAAAAACTACAAAAGTGAGCCCAGGTGCCACATCTCAGGGATTTAAAAAAAAGATGACTGCTTACTAGATCTTTCTCCTATTTTTTTTCATAATGATATTTGATATTTTGCTGACAATTTGAGTCAAAGCAATACTTGGGCAGTTGTCTTCGGGGAATGGTATCTAAGGACTTTCAACTCCCTATCCAAGACTGTAACAGCTCAGAGCTCATCCTTATAAAATTGGCATGAAGAAACAGGGAAGTCAGATTTCAAGTGGAAATATGGGATGTGATTTGAAAAATCACTCTGAATAGTGGTGGTGCTTGGAATCAGCTTGTAAGATAGGAAAAAAATGAGCATAGGGTAAGGGCTAGGGCGGTAGTTCAGTAGTATAGCACATTGCCCCTGGTCTTTAGTACCTGCTACTATTAGGAAGCTGAGGTAGGAAAATCACTTTAGACCATGAGTTTAAGGCCAGCTTGAACAACATAGAAAAAGTGCATCTCAAAAATATAAAACTGTTGCTGGGTGCTGGTGGCTCACACCTGTAATTCTAGCTTCTCAGGAAACTAAGATCTGAGGATCATGGTTCAAATCCAGCCCTGAGAGGAAAGCCTGTGAGACTCTTATCTCTAAACACCAAGAAAGACAGAAGTAGAGCTTTGGCTCAAATGGAAGAATGCTAGCCTTGAACAACAACCAAAAAAAAAAAAAAAAAGCTCAGAAACAGCACCCAGGCCCAGGTTTTGCACAATAATAAAAGTAATAAATAAATAAAATTGGAGAGCATAAAAGTAAAATGTCAAGAGATAAATCAGACTGTCTTTTTTTTCTTTGCTTTTCTTTTTTTTAAAAATCAGACTGCCTTGATCTGGAATCCTGGCTTTATCGGTTTCCTGTATCTCACAGTAATAATAGTATCTACCTCATAGAGTAGATAATACATGGAAACTGTTTAGCATGATACATTATAAATGCCTAATTAGGGTTACCTATTGCTGACGGTATATGAATTATAATACTGACTGCTTTTATTTTTTAGCATATTTTGTGAAAATACATTTAAAACTATTTCAACAGAATGAAGCTAACCCCTGTAACTTATATGTAGTCCCATTACCTATATTTAGGGCTCATACATCAGAATACTGAAAATTCACAATGTTCATTCAGGTGACTGTTTGGAGAAAATGCCTCTCACACATAACACGTTATGGTTTAAAAGACTTTCCCATACATGTTCGCTTAACACACTAACTTATTAGAGAGTTCGATGGAATGTTCCAATTGTGAAATGAAACTGCAATTCAAAACTGAGTTTGGATCCTTATTTTACCTCAGGCTATTTTAATATTAGATAGAATCCACTGGAGTAATTCCATATCACAAAAAAGGTATATCTTGGGAACGCTTTAACTGTAAATGTAGTATCTAAGACTCTGTATCATACATGTACAGAGAAACTTACGAGATTTAAGATAAACGATGGAGTAAGCATAAGAGAATATCTGTGTGCTAAAAGCCTAAAGGAAATGTAGGGCTGTCTTGTGGACTGCCCAGACTGGAAAGATCCAGGCTCAAAAACCTCAGTGGTCAAAGATATACAGGGACTTAAGAGAAACTGTATGTAATTAATATCTTGACTGTAACAAAAAAAAAAGGCAGCTACATATGGGGAACTTCAAAAATTCAGCTCTATCCTTGGTGAAAGATATTTCCATTTCATGCTGGGAGCTGTTCTTTTTCTATCACTCAAACCACTTCAGGAGCCATTTGCATGATGAGTGAGTAGGGTTTTTTCTTTCCTCTTTTAATGGAATGAAATTGTACAAGGTTAAAGCTTATTATCAAATTGGAATGCAGAAGCAACATTAGGTCCACTTTAACTTTGTCACTGTAGAAATTATTTCACACACACACACACACACACACACAGATACACATACACAATGAATCTGTTTACCCAATGAAAACTCTGACGAGACCTTGACATACTTCAAGATTCAAAAACATTAACAGTAGGCTGGGGATAGGGCTCAATTTTAGTAGAGTGTTTGCCTGGCACACACAAGGCCCAGGGTCCAATCCATAGAAACATATACAACTTTAGTGAACTATACAAAGTCACTAAAAACATGCAATTAAAGCAAGGCATTTCACATTTCTTGAACTTGTAACTATTCAAAAAGGTTAGAGTTCTCAGAACATAGCTACAATGATGGTCTCTTTATGTACATATCACTATGAAATCATTTAGCAGTTTATGGAGCCTTAACCATAAGTAAATTTTCATTAGCAGACATAATATGTGAGTAGATTAGTTAGTAGATTATAATGGGTTAGTAGATTAAATTAAATGCTAGAATGAATTGGAAAAAGAAAAAGAAGGGTGATTGCTTAGTACATTATTTTGTTTTATATCGAACAGTATAGAGTACATCACTCTGTTCATTTTGTTCTTTGCAGTGATCCATTTGCAGTCAGCCCTCTCAATGCCTACAGGTAGGACTACAGGCATGAGACACCAGCTTGGATGTTCATTTTTCTATATGTCCTAAATGATAAATATTAGAACTAAAACTGGAGTCATCACGTATTAAATGCCAAGTTTTATGAGGAAGAGACTGGCTACTAGCTCTCATTTTTTTATGATGAAGAGATTTACTCCAGTTGTCACTGATTACTGCAAAAACCACATAAGGATTTCCATTGTATACAACGTTTTGATTTTAAAAATAACAAAGTTAACAACTAGAAGACAGTTACGGTAGCCTCTACCTGTAATCCTAGCACACAAGAGGCAGAGACAAGAAGATCCTGAAAGAAAAAAAAAAGATCCTGAAAGTGAAGCCAGCCTGGGTTATATACTAAGACCTTGTCTCACAAAAACAAACACAAGTTACTATTAGTTAAGAGCTCTCATTGAGTGCAAGTGCTCTCTCTGTGCTAGCTACCTGATAGTATGTAGAAGAATTAACATCATAGGAACAATGAGTCTTACAACCATCGAACATACAAATCTCTCTGAAATTTGTTTTAAACAGTATTTGACCTCTTTTGCTGGGTTATAAAAGTCAAATCTCTCTAACAGCAGCAGTATTTTATGGGCCTCAAATTAATCCAGTTTTTGTTTTTTTTTTTTTGGGGGGGGTTCAGTCGTGGGGCCTGAACTCTGGGCCTGGGCGCTGTCCCTTAGCTCTTCAGCTCAAGGCTAGCACTCTACCAACTTGAGCCACAGCACCACTTCCAGCTTTTTTTTCTTTTTGCTTATGTGGTGCTGGGGACTGGAACCCAGGGCCTCATGCATGCAAGGCAAGCGCTCTACCACTGAGCTACTCTCCCAGCCCTTAATCCAGTTTTTTAAAGGGTTGTATGTTAGCTTCTATTACTGTGTGGAAGTGCCTGAGATAATCAACTTAAAAGAAAAGGGTGTACTTTAGCTCAAAGAATTGGAAATTTCATTCAGTGGTCAGTCTGCTGCTTTGGGGCTGTGTTGAGGCAGAACAGCATGCTAGACAGCATATTTTGCAGTAAGTAAACCTTAGGCCTGGTGCTGGTGGCTCATGCCTATAATCCTAGCTACTCGGGAGGCTGAGATCTGAGGATTGAGGTTCAAAGGCAGCCCAAGCAATAAAGCCCGTGAGATTCTTATCTCCAATTAACCACCAAAAAACCAGAAGTGGAGCTGTGGCTCAAAGTGTTAGAGCATTACCCTTGAGCAAAAGAGCTCAGGGTCAACACCCGGGTCCTGAGTTCAAGCCCCATGAGCAACTGACCAAAAAAAAAAAACAGCAAAAAGAACCTGCTCATCTTATGACATCCAGGAGGCAAACAGCATTGCAGACTTGGAACCAAGCCTTTACCACATCTTTAAAATGTGAAAAGGTTGTGTTTCGGCTGCTGCAATGCGAAAGAATAGATGTACAATCACTGGTTCATGCAATTTTTAACCTGTTGAAATAAGTGTGAATTGAACTGGCACTGAAATGCAACAGGTAAAACATCCGAGTTATATTTTGGGGTGTGACATTTTATAAGGATGGGGGGATTTCAGGTCAGGTCTTCCTATTTGCTTTGGATGCATTTTCTTTTGACTCAATCCCTTCCCTTTCCACCTGGTTCCAATCCCCACCATATTCTCCATATTCTGGCAATACTTCATATTAAGAACAAAAGCATTTTCTAGCATTTATAGATGTGGCACTTGTGAGAATGACTCAACCCAGATCAACAAATGAAGAGCAGTTGAGCCAGCACAAAAAGGGGGCCTACAAGGGGCTTTTTAGACACTTGTTTTGCAGAGGAGTGCAGGGCTTAAGTGTAATTCATTGAGGAAATGAATGGTCTTCTTCACACAAGATCTTTGAGTGAATTCAAAGAAATCTTGTAAGCTGAGGAGACATTCAGGATTGAGAAAAGATGAAATCCCCAGGGCTAAAAGCAAACTTGTTTTCTATAAATTAACCAGCCTGCTGGAGTGTTATATCATCAACCCATGTTCTTTAAGGTTAAGATTATAAAATTATGTTAAAAATTATTTGCTGTTTCTCTCAAATTCAAGTTTCACCAGACATTCTATAATTTTATTTGCTAAATCTGGCAGGCCTAATACAGTGTCATATTATCATATCACTTCAAATTCTGACAAGTTTCATAATTTAACATGCTTTTTATTGTTGTTGTTAGTCATGGGGCTTGAACTCAGGGCTTGGGTGCTATCTCTGAGTTTTTTTTTGTTCAAGGCTAGAGATTTACCACTTTGAGTCGCAGCACCACTTCCGGTTTTCTGGTGATTAATTGGAGATAAGAGTCTCACAGACTTTCTGGCCCATGCTGGCTTTGAACCATGATCCTCATATCTCACCCTCATGAGTAGCTGGGATTACAGGTGTGAGTCATCAGCACCCCACTCATAATTTCACATTCTTTAAAGAACAAAGTTTTTGTACAACCTTGTGGAGAATACACAATGTGCCTTTCCTTGATTATATTTTAAAAAGGAAACTTGGCGGGGTACAGTGGCACACAGGAGGATCCCAAGACTGGAGGCCAGCTGGGAAAAGAGAAATTAGTGAGATCCCATCCCAACAAACCAGTTGAGTGTAGTGGTTCATGTCTGTCATTCAAGCTATGAAGGAGACATAGATAAAAGGATCTCATTAAGAGACCAATCCCAGGCAAAAAGCTGACACTTCATCTGAAAAATAAGGTTTAAAAAAAAAGAGCTATGGCTCCAACCCCAACAACACCTACAAAACAGCCAACAATATTTTTTCCAAGCGTTTCTAAAAGTTTAGGACGGAAATAATTTGATTTACAGAAGGTAGATTCAAAGTCCCTGAAAAATTCACTATCAGTGTAATTGTTTTAGGTTTGTAAGTTTTTCGGCTATTTTCTATGTTTTCAGTCCAGTCTTTCTCCTTTTGCTTTTTTTTTTTTGGTCGGTTGTGGGGCTTGAACTCAGGGCCTGCGTGCTGTCTGTCCCTGAGCTCTTTTTGTTCAAGGCTAATGCTCTACCACTTTGAGCCATAGCCCTACTTCTGATTTTCTGGTAGTTTATTGGAGATAGTCTTGTGGACTTTCCTGCCCAGACTGACTTTGAACCACAATCCTCAGAACTCAGCCTCCTGAGTGGCTAGGATTACAGGCATGAGTTACCACACCTGGTTTCTTTTTATTTATTACTAGATGTCTGTTCCTGTGGGCTTGAGCAAAGGGGGCTAATTCAAGACCATGCTGTTGCCATGAATCCTGTGACTGTGTGGACAATGCAGTCTCTATCTGTTTTGCACGTGCTAAGCAACAGAGGGTTAATCTCTTTCAATATTGCCACTCAAATGTCTGTTTACCATCTAAAGTACAGGGTACAGAGGGAGGAGAAAGGCCACTGGGTCATTATGCTTTGGTGGCAAAAGACCTATCATTTTTTTTATCCTATTCAATGCCAACAACCCATTAATTAAAGAACAAAATTGGAAATTCTCCACTTAACTCTTCAGACTGTTTCATTTCATTTCTACAACCTAAGGAAAAGAAAGAAGGCCTTACACATGGAATACCACAACTGTGAAGGCCTTGTGGTGCCCAGAGGCTGCTGTTATTCATCCACACTGCGTTCATTGTTGACACAATTGAATTGCATTCCTGCTCTATACTGACTTGAAAGTTTTTTAAAATCTTGTTCCTGAAGGCAACTGACATCTCATTTGATGAGTGATTAAAGGAAACTAATTACATGAAGTTTTCAGCCTCAAGGAATCTGCCCCTTCTCTGAAGACACATTCTATCTCATTGTATATGTACCCTCATTCACCTCCTAAATCTAATGTATTTTTCAAAAGAAGACTGTTATTTATTTTATTTATTTATTTTGGGGTGCCTGTGATGAGACCTAGGGCCTCGTACATGCTAGGCAAACACTCTTCCACTCAGCTATATCCTCAGCTCATCTTATTTACTCATCACAGGTTCTTAGTTAAATAAATGAATGAATGGATATATGAGCTGTGTTTATTTTGTTCTATCAAATATGATCTCCAAGGTGTGTACAGATATGTGTGCAAACAAATATCTCACAAAAGGATTTCTTTTTTGAGCTTTGTCAATAAAGAAGTTTTAAGTTAAAATTTTAAAATAGAGATGAAAAATCACTCTTGGGACTACAAGTATGGTTCAGTGGTATAGCATATGATTAGTCTGTGGGAGGCCCTGGGTTCCATCCCAAGAAGGAAAAAGGAAGGAAGGAAGGGAGGGAAGGAGGGAGTAAAGGATGGAAGGAAAGGAAAGGAAAGGGAAAGGAAAGGAAGGAGACTTTTACACATCTGCCAGATGACTTGAATGTGGCCCAAAATGACAGACACTGGAGAGATAGAAAAGTTGCTCTAATACCAGGCACTGGTGGCTCACACCTGTAATCCTTAGCTACTCAGGAGGCTGAGATCTAGAGTCACAGTTGGAAGCCAAACTGGGAAAGAAAGTCTAAGACACTTATCTCCAATTAAACACCAAAAAAGCCTGAAGTGGAACTGTGGCTCAAGTAGAATGTTAGCCTTGAGCACAAAAGCTCAGGTCCCGAGTTCAAGCCCCACAACCAGCCCACACACACACAAAAAAAAGTTAGCCTGGAATGAGGGAAGGGGAGATGTGATAAGCAAAGAACTACAACAGCAAGAATGTGTGTAGTATGAAATATAAATGAAGAGGGCATCAAAAAAGTGGGAGGCTATTCTAGAGACTCTTCTGAGTAGAAGACTCAGGGAGTCCACACAATGTTCAGGAGGCCAAGGACAGAATTTTAGGTTAGGAAGAAGTTCTAGATTCCCGAATAAGGGCTCCTCCCTTAGAAACAAAAGGGAGAAGGGAAGAGCTAAAACGAATAAGGAGGAATTGAGGATATTTTAGTATAAGGCCTAAATGAATAAGCTTAGGCACTCGTTTTGTTTTTGTTTGCTTAGTTGGCTAAAAATGAACAGCAGGCTGAACGCCAGTGGCTCGCGCATGTAATCCTAGCTACTGAGGAGGCTGAGATCTGAGGATCCCAGTTCAAAGCCAGCCCAGGCAGGAAAGTCCATGAGATTCTTTTTTTTAATACGTTTTTTTTTTATTGTAAAACTACTGTACAGAGGGGTTACAGTTAAATGAGCAAGGTAATGAGTACATTTCCTATCAAGCATTGTTGCCTCCTCCTTTGTTTTTCCCCTACTATCCCTTCCCTCCCACCTCTGCAACTACACTTCCCCACTCCCTACTTCCCCACCCACCCCCACCTTACTCCCCACCCCCGTGTAAATTGTAAAGTTCCTTTTTCCACATAGTGTCTTGTACATCTCATTGTTACAATAGGTCAACCTGTATCCTTATTTAAGCATTTTGTTTTTTCCGTTCCCCTCCTCAAATTAGAGAAGTGCATATACAAGATGTAGGGCACTGACATCAAATACAGTGAAAACAGGGGTTATACCATGGGCGGGGGAACATACAAAGAAACAAAAAAAAAATCACATGGTACATTCTTAGCTCCGATAAACCACTAGAAAATGGGAAGTAGCACTGTGGCTCAAGTGGTAGAGTGCTTGTCTGGAGTTGAAGAGTTGAGGGACAGTACCCAGGCCAAGAGGTCAAGCCCCACAACCGACAAAAAAAAAAAAAGAACAGCAGGCCCTTATTATGTACTAGTCACTGTGCTAAGTTCTTTTTCTATTTTACATTATTTAAACTTCAAGAAACTATGCAGGTTGCCCAAAAGAAAGGAAAATATGTGTGCTTCTTCTAACCTTAATAGCCCACCAAGTATAGGACATCCCTCTATTTCAACTCCTTCTGGGGGTTGTATTTCTTGCTCTAAATTCTACAGTTGTCATCAATGAGTTTCTGGTACCAGGTGCTACATTTCCTAGATGCTGAATTCACACAGGTGACTGTGCAACTGTTAACCCCAGCTGTGGTGGGAGGATCATTTTAAATCTATGGATTTATGACTAGTACTAGAACACAAGAACATTGAGCTACCACAGTTCCTTTTCTGATTAATGGATCAGAAAATCTTGTATCTGCTTCTGATTGGCCCTCATCCATAGACTGACATACTGGCTTCAGACCTTTAACCTCAAGTCCTCAAATGATTGCTCTTTGTCCTTTGTCTTCATGATTCCATTGCTGAAACTTCTCTGCTGTCCTAATCTAGAGGTTCCCAAATATGGGGGTGACTCTGACTCGTCTGTGATGCTTGTGGATTATGGAAACAGAGTTTTAAGGGCTCTGGATTGGTAGGTTTATACAAATAATCTGGGTGATTATGATGTATGGAATTCAGTGACTCTGGAAGAAATGCTGTCTTAACTCTTCAGAAGTAATGCTACTATTTGATAATCCTTAAACTGAAAACGCTGAGGGTTCTTCAGTTTGAGTGTTGTGAGGCCTTGAATTACACACATAAAATGAATTATGTGGACCATTCACTCAACACTGTTGTTCACTGCAATAAGATGTCAGCATTTCAAGCCTTATTAACTGAAGACTTTTCTGCACATAGTCCTCTTTATAAGAAATTACAGTTGCTCTTACCTTAATAATCAACCCTTGAAAGTATGTCCAAAAATATTTAAAAGGTACAAAGTGCAGCTTTAGAAATATTTGCAGTTGTATAGAAAAATACATCATCTTCAAAATTGGCAAAAAAAACCTATACTGAATATGAATAGGATTTTTAAATATGTAAGCATTGAATAAATCACACATGCAAAAATCAATAGATCTGGAGTACACATGAAAGGAAAGGTGTGAGCTGTAGGGATGGTCAAACGATAGAGCATTTGCCTAGCAAATGTGAGACTTTGAGATCAAACCGCAGTACAACCCAAAAAAATAAAGCTAGGAGAAAAAAATGAAGCTCAAAAGCCATTATTAGCTAGATTCCAGTAGCTCACACCTCTAATCCTAGCTATTCCGGAGGCTGAAATCTGAGGATTTCAGTTCAAAGCCAGCCTGGGAAAGAAAGTCTGTGTTACTTTTTATCTCCAATTAACCACCAAAAGGCCAAAAGTAGAGCTGTAGCTTAAGTGGTAGAGCACTAGCCTTGAGCACAAAAGCTCAAGGACAATGCCCAAGCCCTGAATTCAAGCCTCAGGACTGGCATACACACACATACACACAGCCATTTTTTAAATTTGGCCTGATAGTAGTATTTTAAAATTTTACTTTATTGTTGTTTTAGAGGTGATATACAGAGAGGTTAAATTTACATGAGCCAGGTAATAAGTACATTTCCTTTTGTACAGTGTCATCTGTTCCCTCAATCTCTCCCATTTCCTCCTTCCCATCTCCACCCATGAGTTGTATAGTTCACTTTCATCCATGTCCAGTGAGTACCACTGCTGCACTTTTTTACCCTTTTTCTTCAGATTCTACCCAGCCATTATTAAACAAGAAAGTCTAATGGACAAGCCACAAACTAGGAAAATATTTGCAATGAATATTAAAATTATGCAAAACTATAAAAAGCACACCAAAGTCAAAAAGGGAAATAGAGAACATATATGAGACAAGTTCAAGTGTGATACTGAAGACTGAATCCATTTCCTCATGCTTTCTAGAGAAATACTTTACTGCTTCAGTTATACCAAGGCCTTTTGTTTTATGTTGGTACTCAAAATTGAACGCAGAGCCTTGCAGTCTTAGCATTTTCATTCAAGACTAGCACTCTACCACTTGAGCCATAATTCTATTTCTGTCTTTTTTGTTGGTTAATTGGAGATAAGAACACTGGATTTGTCTGCCTGGGCTAGCTTTGAATCTAACCTCCATTTTCAAAGCTCAGACTCCTGAGTAGGTGGGACCACCTGCATGAGCCACCAGTACTGACTTCCTTTTTATCAATAAAAAAATGTTTTTTTTTCTGAGGATGGCTGTGGTGACAGTGACTCTGGCAGATTGGGACTGAGTGCATGTACCATGATTCTTCAGAGGCGCTTCAGATTCTTCTCTGTAATTTGGGTCAGCAGTTTCTGTCCATTTGTGGAGGAACATTGGTGTTATAGCCATGACATTTAATAATGAACTTGATCCTATATAGAAACTCTTTGTGGACAAGATTAGAGAGTACAAAAAAGTGACAGTCATCTCAAGGACCTGTTGATACTGGTTCAGAGTATCAGCAAGACCTGGAGAGAGAGATTTTTAAACTTCAACAAATGTATGGGAAAGGAGAACATGACGAAGTTCTCCACCTTTAAATCTGAAGATCCCAAATTTGAAGTCTTGAAAAAACCATTGTTCTGAAGAAATAACATGAAGTGAATCTGGTAATTTGTCATGGATTTGTTGTACAACTACTTAGAAATATAATAAACATATATTTCACAACTGTCAAAAAATGTTTTCCTTCATAATTGCTATTTGTCTAGGATAGTCCTAGCAGAGAATAACAATAGCTCAATAGCTATACACATATGATCATATAAAATGATGCCAATAAAAATGAACTCCAAGATATGGAAACAAGAGGTTTTCTTGGTTTTTTGTTTTTTTTAATGTACTGTGTGAAGTTATTTCTTTTTTCGTTCACTTTTTTCCCCTTTGATTTATCCCCTGTGTTGTCACTGGGTTTTATTTTGGTATCCTGTATCTTATATATACATATATCTAACTTGGAGAAGTGAAGGGGAATAACAAAATGGTGAGACAAAGGACAAAGTCTAAACCAATGCCACAGCAATACTCATGAGATACTATGTTGGAAATGAACTTTACAACTTGGGGGAGAGGGGAGTGGGTGGGAAAGGGAAAATGAGAGAAAATGAGGGAGGGGTTGACACTGTTCAAAAAGAAATGAACTTCTTATCTTACTTATATAACTATAACCCTTCTGTATATCTGTACATCACCTTTACAATAAAATAAAATATTATTTAAAAAGTAAAGCTTTGCTAATTTTGGCTGGTTGGTCTCAAACTCTTCATCTTCTTGACTCCATCTTCCAAGTCACTGAAATTACAGGCATGAACCACCATGCCCAGTTTATATATTTTTTAATGCCCATCATTTATTTTATTTTATTTTTTGTGAACATACTGTACAGAGGGGTTACAATTACATGGGCAGGATAATGCCCATCATTTTAACACACCAAATAGACATAGATTTTTGTCAATCATATTAAGAAATACTAAATAGCCAGGCCCTGGTGGCTCACACTTGTAGTCCTAGCTACTTAGGAGGCTGAGATCTGAGGATCACAGTTTGAAGCCCACGCAGAAAGGAAAGTCCATGACACACTTCTTTCCAATCAATCAGAGAGAAAGCTGGAAGTGGCACCGTGCATCAAGTGGTAGAGTACTAGCATTGAGCAAAAGGAGCCCAAGGAGAGCATCCAGGCCCAGAGTTCAAGCCCCAGGACTGGCAAAAAAAAAGAATTTCTAAATAATTATTTTGTAGAGAGTTCACTGAAATGGACTGATGGTAAATGTTTAAACTGGTAAAAAATATTTTAACAATCAAATATTATAAAATTTTTGAAAAAAAAGTTATACCTAGTAATTTACATTGTAGAATTTGAGTCTAATGAAATAGCTAACAATTCAAAGGGGTATGTATAGGATTATTTTAAGGGGGAAATTAGAATTGAACTAAAGAATAAACAATTAATGGTATAGCCAAAGATCAAAATGTTATATAACTATTTTTTTGCGAATTTTATGCTTGAACTCAGTGCCTGGAAACTATCCCTGAGGTTTTTTCAGCTTGAGGCTAGTGCTCTACCATTTGAGCCACAGCTCCACTTTCAGGGATTTTTTGTGATTAACTGGAGATAAGAGTCTCACATTGTTTTGCCCAGATTGGTTATGAACTGACATCTCAGCCTCCTAGGATTACAGGCGCAAGCCACCAGCACTTGGCTGTTAAATAGCAATTTAGAGGGGTATTTTGAAGTCTTTAATGGAACTTTAAAATGTTTTAAGTTAGAGGCATGGCTCTGGAGGTAGAGCACCTGCCTAGCAAATATTAGGCTCTGAGTTAAAAGCCTAGTACCACATACACACAATCCAAATGTAAAGACACTTTGAAAATGCAAGATACTACATTTTATATGTAACATGATCCTAATTTTCTTTGTAAGCTATTTTCCATGCACATAAAAACTGGGAATAAATATATCAAAATGCTAACAGCTGTTATCTCTGGGTGTACAGATTTTTATTTTCCTCTTAGTACTTTGTTAGTGCTAATAATAACCATATGCTACTTTTATAATGAAAAATGTAATGAAAGGTATCTCAAAATTCTCTCTGCAAACATAAGGAGAAAAAAGGAAAAAGTTGTCAACTTAATTAATTTATAGTTTGCAAGTGACAGAGAACACTCACCACTTGTTTCTGTAGCAGGCACTGGAATTCACTTGTGGAATGTCCATGACCTTATAGTCTCAAGACAACTGCTTATCTGTATCCCTAATTGAAAGAGGAGGATATAGAGAAAAGACAAAGGTCTCCAGGAACAGATGTCTGAAGGGAGATTAAACAATTGGCAGAATAAAATAAGGGGAAATTTTTACCAACGATACTTAGTTTATCTTTTTTCTAGTTTAGAATTCTTAAACCAGGGGCTGGGAAGGTGGCTAAGTGGTAGTGTTTGCCTTGCATGCATGAGGCCCTCGGTTTAATTGGTTTAATTCCTCAGCACCACATAAGCAGAAAAAGCTGGAAGTGGTGCTGAGGCTCAAGAGGTAGAACGCTAGTCTACAGCTGAGGAGCTGAGGGACATCGCCAAGGCCCAGAGTTCAGGCCCCATGACTGACAAAAAAAAAAAAAAAAAAGAATTCTTAAACCAAACTATTTTGTATAAGCTGGTATAACAATTGACTGACTTAAGTAATGCCATTAATACTTCTGAGTCCTTTGGAGAAAATAGACAATTGGGGATAAACCCAAGGCCCCATGAATGTTAGCCATGAATGTTAGAAAAATGCTCTGCTGCTGACCTATGTCCCAAGTCCCCATGAGTTTTGTGTGTGTGTGTGGCTGGTCCTAGAGCTTGAATTCAGAGCCTAGGCTCTGTCCCTGAGCTTCTTTTGTTAAAGGTTAGTGCTCTACCACTTGAGCCACAGTGCCACTTCTAGCTTTTTCTGTTTATTGGAGATCAGTCTCACAGACTTTCCTGCCTGGACTGGCTTCCAACTGTGATCCTCAGATCTCAGCCTCCTGAGTATGAGCCACTGGTGCCCAGCTCCCATGAGTCTTTTTTGTTGTTGTTGGTCGTGGGGCTTGAACTTCTGGGCATGGGTGCTGTCCCTCAGCTCTTCAGCTCAAGGCTAATGCTCTACCAATTGAGCCACAGCACCACTTCCAGTTTTCTGAATGGTTTATTGGAGATAAAAGTCTCACAGACTTTCCTGCCTGGGCTGGCTTTGAACCTCGATCCTCAGATCTCAGCCTCCTGAGTAGCTAGGATTAAAGGCATGAGCCACCAACGCCCGGCTCCCATGAGTCTTTTTTAACTTAATAGTAAAGACTTCTCTACAATTTTTTTTAAAAAATGTATGAGCAATCATATGAGCAATGTCTTATTTCTTTCTTGAAAGTCAGATGCTTAGGTAAGGTTTAATTTTGACAAAATCAAAAGAACGAAAAGGAAGCTAGGTGACTATAATCCTGACAAATCAGGAGGTTGAGAAAGCAAGAAAGCAAGTCCAGGGGAATCTTATCTCCACTTCACCACCAAAAAGCCAGAAGTGTGACTCAAGTAGTAGAGCACTAGCCTTGAGCAAAAAAGCTGAGACAACGTCCAGATCCTGATTTCAAGCTCCAGGACCAGCACACACACACACACACACACACACACACACACACACACACACACACACACACACACACACGGAAGATTCATCGGGGCTAGGTTACTTGATCTACCTCATCAAAGACCAACTTAGGCGGGGCCCCAGTGGCTCATGCCTGTAATCCTAGCTACTCAGGAGGCTGAAATCTGAGAATTATGGTTCAAAGCCAGCCCAGGCAGGGAAGTCCGTGAGACTTTTATATCCAATTAACCACCAGAAACCCAGAAGTGGCGCTGTGGCTCAAGTGGTAGAACACTAGCCTTGAGCTGAGGAGCTCAGGGACAGTATCCAGTACCAGAGTTAAAGTCCACAAACAACAACAACAAAAGAAGACCAACTTAGCATGAGAATACCTACAAATCCTAGTCATGTATCCATATTCATTTTGTAATTGATACAGGAACTTGGAGTGCAGAAATAATTCTAGTATATCATTTGCTAACTAAATACTCAATTAAAACGAAAATTGCTTCATATTGACATCAGCATAAATATGGCCACTTTGGGGGTTGTTGGTTAAACAAAATACTTTGGGTGAAAGTAAGGCAGAGAAGCAAGTTTCTCTCCCAGCTCCATAGGAGGACATTAATTAGTTCCCATATTCAGAGGGAGAAATTTGACTTGGTGAGTTTAGTCCATACTTAATAGAATGCAGTCCACCATTAAGGAACTCACCTAACAGGCTTGAAGCCAGAGGTTCTATCCTCAGCAAAACAAAACCCAAAACTAAAACAAAAGCAAAAGCAGAGACTGACTGCCTACAGAAAAAGGCAACAGTGTAAATGGTCTGTGAAGTATGAGTAAGAAGAGGTGGTGTTAGTGATAATGGGTCAGTTAAATAACAGAAAGGAATGGGTGAAAGCCCTAAAAGAGAGATCTTTGTCTATTATAATTTAGTATACATTTATCGAGCCAGGCATTATGTAGGTGCTACAAATATCCAGAAAGGAGGCCTTGGCTAAATCATTGCAAGGTTTCATAGGGATAGGCCTGTGTATCCAAAAGTATACAAAAAGCTTAGAGCCAGTGGCTCACACCTATAATACTAGCTACTGGGGAGGTGAGACCTGCCAGCACAGTTAGAAACCAGCCTGTAAAGAAAAGCCTTAGAGATTCCACTTCCAATTAACCAGCAAAATACTGCATTGAAGATGAGACTCAAGTGGTAGAGTGCAAGTTATGAACAAGAAAAGATGAGCAAGAGTATGAGATTGTGCAGGCCACCTGTGGCTTGAGCCTATAATCCTATCTCCTCAGGAGGCTGAGATCTGAGGATTACAGTTCAAAACTAGCAGGGAAGACTGTGAGATTCTTATGTCCAATTAACCACCAGAAAACAAGAAGTGGTGCTGTGGCTCAAGTGGTAGAGTGTTAGCCTTGAGCAAAAAAACTCAGGGACAGAGCTCAGGGTTCAAGCCCTAGGACTGGCACAAAAATAAAAGAATGAAGACAGGCCTCACAGAGGGACTACAGGGTAAATGAAGAGTTACTATCTACCAAAAACGTGCTTGGAATTTGTTATATTTGATCCTTCATTCAATCATAATTTCTTAAGTTTATGTTATATACTCAGATCTTAGCACTATGTATTCTGAATTTTCAGATGAGGAACCAAGGCAAAATGGCTCTCCAAATCACACAGTGAGACAGAGACAGATTTAAAGTTTGGATTCAACTATAAACCCACGCTTTCCATTCTAGTCCTTGAAACAGGAATGTTTGAGGGGGAAAATGGACTATCTTAGTTTGGCTGGAATCTATGGTGGAAAAGGGCACTGGAATAACTTAAATATTGTAATATTTTGCACAGTAAGTTTTACATATCTGAATTTGCATTTGGCTTCAGAAAAGGAGAATAATTCCTTTTTTATGCCTTTACAAGAAGATCCTGGATCAGGTGCACTAACAAAAATTTTAAAGTTTTGTTGTGGTTCCCACATTTTAAAAATTAGCATCAGTTAGTTATTCTGGGGGAGGGGGATGGTATTCATTTTGAGGTGCATACAGTGTACCTTGGTCAAACTTATCCCTCCATCACTCTCCCTTATCTTCCTTCCCCCTTCCCAAACCAATCTCCACAAGCTTCATTGACCCATTTTCATACCAGTACATGACATATTTTGACCATATTCACTCTCCTTCACCCTCTCTGTTCACCCTCTTCACTCCCACTAGTACCTGTACCCTGGATAGGACCTGTTTTACATTCCTGTCATTCTATTTTAAAGTATATGATAATTATTCCAAGGAGTTTCAAAATGGTATTTCACAAGCTCTCAGCTTTTTAAAAGTTTTTTTAATTGTGATAACACATATAAACTCTCTTTCTCTTTTTTTTGGGGGGGGGTCCGGTCGTGGGACCTGAACTCTGGGCTTGGGTGCTGTCCCTCAGCTCTTCAGCTCAAGGCTAGCACTCTACCACTTGAGCCACAGTGCCACTTCCGGGTTTTTTTTTCTTTTTTGCTTATGTGGTGCTGAGGAATCGAATCCAGGGCCTCATGCATGCAAGGCAAGCACTCTACCACTGAGCCACCTCATTGCAACAATGAGATGTACAAGTTGTTATGTCGAAAAATGAACTTTACAACTTTGGTGCGTTGGGGGGGGGGGGGGGGGGGGGGGGGGGGGGGGGGGGGGGGGGGGGGGGGGGGGGGGGGGGGGGGGGGGGGAGGATGGGAAGGGGAAACAAAGGAGGAGGCTACAATGCTTGATAAGAAATGTACTCATTATCTTGCCCATGTAATTGTAACCCCTCTGTACATTATTTTCACAATTAAAAAATAAAAAAATAAATTACAAAAAAAACTGTGAGAACACAAAGTTGAAGGGATAAAAACGAGAAGGAATTAAAATTGACTCTGGCCAACCAGCCATTTTTACTTGTAAGCAAGTTACAGTATGAATCATAAATATTCATCACTCAACTACTCACAAACAGTGATGAAATAGAATTGTTCTTAGTACAAACCAACAGTCATTGCCTAAGATGAGTATTAGTAAGTATAATGGTCTGTTTTAGAAGATAAAAAATGTAGACTTTGTATTGAAATGTTGGTTTTAAGTTTGTTAATGACAAGTCTCCATACAGTATCGAAACATAGTTTTTAATGGAAATAACTGAAGACAAATAAACTAGGAATATTTTACATAATCTTTGTTTTGTGTGTCTATGTCAGTCCTGGGGCATTAACTGGGGTCCTGGGCACTCTCCCTGTGCTCGCTTCTGCTCAAGGCTTGTGTTTAACCACTTAAGCCACAGCTCCACTTTTGGCTTTTGGGTATTTAATTGGAGATACAAATTTCACAAATTCTCCTGCCCAGGAAGGCTTCAAATCTTGATCCTCAGATCTTAGCCTCCTGAGTTGCTAGGACTGTGGGCATGAAACACTAGTGTCTGTCTTATATAATTTTTTAAAGTTTCTTTTGGCAGGGCAGTACTGGGGTTTGAATTTAGGGCTTTGGGTGTTCTAGTGCTTGAGCCATGCTTTCAGACATTTTTTATTTTAGATATTGTTGAGATAAAGTCTTGCTTTTTTTTTTTTTTGGTCCATCATGGGGCTTGAACTCTGGGCCTGGGTGCTGTCCCTGAGCTCTTCAGCTCAAGGTGCTCTACCACTTGAGCCACAGTGCCACTTCCAGTTTTCTGGTGGTTAACTGGAGATAACAGTCTCATGGACTTTCCTGCCTGGGCTGGCTTTGAATCACGATCCTCAGATCTCAGGCTCTTGAGTAGCTAGGATTGTGAGTGTGAGTCACCAGTGCCAGGCAGTCTTGTTTTTACTCACAAAAAAATTGGGCCATAATCCTCTGATTTATATATCTTATTGTAGCTGTAATGACAGTTGTGCATGACCATGCCCAGCTTTGTCCTTTGATGTGGTCTCACAAACTGTTTTGCCCCAGCTGGCTTGGAACCCCATTTCTCCTAATTTCAGCCTTCTTTGTAGCTAGGTTAAAGTTGGGAGCTACTACTTCCCTTCATATAGTCTTTAAGAGAAAAAACTATGAATTGTTATACATTTCTTAAGCTTACATAATATTTTGTTTTTATGCATGCTGTTATAAATGATATACCAATTTTCCTTTCAGAAATGAAAAATGTATTTCCAATTATTAATAAAATGTTATAAAGCATTTGGAAATACTACAGTTGTAAGGTATGCCCTGGGAAGGAGAGGCAGGCTTCTCCCTTCTCTTGGCTGTCTCTGCCCATTACCTGTGTCACCTAGGTTACTGGCACACCTGGAGGTCACATCCTGGGCTGCCCCTAGTCATGCCTCCCATCTGACCAGGGGAGGGTCCCAGGCCCTGAGGTCACATCCATATCCAGTGTAACCACATCTTCCCTTACCTGGCCACATCTTTTCCCCACCCCTTCACTACTTAAATCCAGGCTGACCTCAGCCTGCCACTTTCAGCCATGTGGACTCCACCTGTACTACAAGGCCAAGCAATTTGGTAAAATAAACTATTCTTCCTGTCTGAATATCGCCTGGTGTTCTCTTTATCGGCTATCTAATTAAACCTACCTACCTAATACCTAACAACAGTATTATGGATAAATGGTGAGTCCAATTTTCTGACTCTTAACATTGGTGGCTGACTCAGCTGTTCCTTCAGAGGTTTTCTTTACTCCACAAAAATATTGAGTAGATATAAATATTAATGAAGGGATAGGGCTATTTTTGGAAAAAATATAATTTAAAATGGAAAATAAAGTATAGGAGATTGAATATTCTAAATTAATTCTGGTCAAATACTTATATACTTTACTATTTTAAGCATTGCAATCCAAATTTCAAAGAAGAATACTAGGGAATTGGCTCTGGTTTGCACAACCATTCTGTGCATCTAGGCATATGGAGCTCCAGTATATAACCATAAGATGCCAGAGCTAGGGGAGACTGGTAGTCATATTGATATGGGTCAATATAAAAGCAGGTAGGGAATTTGGCCTATACAGCGTCCAGATAGTAGGATAAGTTGATAAATTAAAACCTGTCTTGACAACAAAATGGGGGCAAGGTATACAAGAGAATAAGGCAGCAAAAAGTACAAAAAAATGAGAAAATAAGAATGGGATAGTATATCTTTGGCATCATAACCTTACAGGAAACAAAAAGGAGACCCAACAATCAAAAAGCCAGGGCACTGATGGCTCACATCTGTAACCCTAGCCATTCAGAAGCCTGAGATATGAGTACTGTTGCTCAAAGCAAGCCTGGGTTGTAGGGCTTGAACTCAGGGCCTGGGCACTGTCCCTAAGCTATTTCACTCAAAGATGGTGCTCAACTACTTTGAGTCACAGTGCCATTTCCTGTTTTCTGGTGGTTAATTGGAATTAAAGAGTCTCATAGACTTTCCTGCACAGGCTGGCTTCAAGAATGAGCTACAAGAGCCCAATTTCATGAGATTCCTATCTCCAATAAACTACCACAAAAAGCTGGAAGTGGAGCTGTGGCTCAAGTGGTAGAGGACAACCCTAGGGCCACCATACACACACACACACACACACACACACACACACACACTATCAAAGTCTCACTAACTCAAGGCCAAGTTCTGTAAGGAGGATGACCCCTGAAGATGGCCCCATATTTCTTTTTTTTTTTTTTTGTCAGTCATGGGGCTTGAACTCTGGGTGTGGGCACTGTCCCTAAGCTCTTCAGCTCAAGGCGAGCACTTTACCACTTGAGCCACACACAGCACCACTTCCAGTTTTCTGGTGGTTCATTAGAGATAAGAATCTCACAGACTTTCCTGCCTGGGCTGGCTTTGAACTGCGATCCTCAGACTTCAGCTTCTTGTGTAGCTAGGATTACAGGCTTGAGCCACCAGTGTCCGGCCCCATATTTCTTTACAAATAAATTTTGCAAGCATCTTTACTTATGTTTACATTTTGCCTGAATTCTTCTTTTGCCAGATGCAAGGACTGAGCTTGTTTAGCTGCACTATACATTCTGGTAACATATTTGGTACATTGTTTGGGAAGTTAGTGATCAAGTATATCTTTTTCTGACTTGGACTTATCTAATGATTATAGTATTTGGAGTTAAAGATTTCATGTTGCAAAAAAAAAAAAGATTTCATGTTGCAGCTATAGCTTAGTGGTAATAGGTTTGTCGGGCAAACTTGGAGCTCTGGGTTCAATTCCCAACATCATGTATAAATAATAAAGCAACTACTGTTTGTCTTTAGCGGTTTGTGGTCTATACTTACCATTTGGGTGGCATTTTTCTTCTGTAAAAGTTGAATTTTATACTAATCCAGTGATTCTATGCAATTGTGTGTGTGTGTGTGTGTGTGTGTGTGTGTGTGTCTGCTGGTATTGGCGCTTGAACTTAGGGCCTCCAGGACTTTCTTGTCTTTATCTGCTCAGGTAGTACTCTAGCACTTGAGCCACAGTTCCACTTCCAGCTTTTATCTGGCTAATAACTTATAAGATTCCCATGGACTTTTCTGCCCATGCTGGCTTCAAACCACAATCTTCAGACCTCAATTTAGGAATTTGAAGGTTATAAGTTAGGGTTATAAGCAGGAACCACCAGTGCCCAGCTGATTCTATCATTTTAATAAGTGATATTGGAGAAAATCTTAAAAGGTAAGGAAAAAAGGAGAATTAAGAATTCAATGCAGCTGAGCACCAGTGGCTCATGCCTATAAATACAAGCTACTCAGGAGGCTGAGGTCTGAGGATTGTGGTTCCAACCCAGCCTGGGCAGAAATGTCTGTAAGACTTATCTCCAATTATCCACCAAAGAAATGGAGCTGTGGCTCAAGTGGTATAGTGCTAACACACACACACACACACACACACACACACACACACACACACACACTGCCTGGGGAACTGTTTCAAACTCCCAATCCCTCCTTCTGCAGAGGAGCTGTTCAGTTTTCTCTTGCCTGCCTGGCTTACTTTTCTGGCCCTTATCTTGAATTAGATCTTTTAATACTTGGAATTTACATTTCCTTTGCTAACACTACTTGTGCTTTTTACACTCAGGCATTCCCCTGCTGTTTCTTTTGTTTGTTGAGCTAGGATCTCACTTTGTTGCCCAGGTTGGTCTCTCTCTAACTCCTGACCTGAAGCTATCCTCTAGCCTTAGACTCCCCTTTCCCTCATAGCTGTGACAGCAAGCTCTTGCCACACATTTAATCAGCCCCTCAATTTATTTCCCTTCTACAAGAAATCAACAGTGGGAGGTGAAGTTTACCCTCTTACATGACATAAATTAGGTCACTGTTAAGGGGACACATGATTATCTTGTGTATTTACAAATTCACCCTTCAAATCAATAGAAAATAATGAAACTCAAAAATGCCACCAGTTAAAGTAACTATAACAACACTTGGAAAGAAGTACAAGTTTAGGGCAAGCCATTGTGTTCTTGTAGACCTGTTTTACTAACCTATAAAATGAGAGAAATGATTGTAATTGTTGATCTAATACAACATTCTTGTTTCCTTATTAAATTTTTTTACTCATTGAATTTAATGGTTCAGGAGTCTCTGTATTTAATAAAAGCTGGGCTCATTCCAGTAACCCTAATTACTCAGGAGGCTGAGATCTGAGGATTGTGGCCTAGGCAGGAAAGTCTATAAGAATCTTGTCTTCAACTAACTACCAAAAAGCTAGATGTGGAGCTGTGGCTGAAGTGGTAGAGCACTAGCCTTGAGCAAAAGAGTTAAGGGACAGTGCCTGTGCCTTGAGTTCAAGCCCCAGTCTTAGCACAAAATTCATAAATGAAATGAGAGAAAATATCAGGCTTATGATTTAGATTTTTTTTTTTTTGTTAATCGTGGGGCTTGAACTCTGGGCCTGGGCGCTGTCCCCGCGCTCTTCAGCTCAAGGTGAGCACTCTACTACTTGAGCCACAGCGCCACTTCCGGTTTTCTAATGGTTTATTGGAGATAAGAGTCTCATGGACTTTCCTGCCCAGGCTGGCTTTGAACCGCGATCCTCAGATTTTTTAAGTCTTTTTTTTTTGGGTGGGGGTCCAGTCGTGGGGCCTGAACTCTGGGCCTGGACGCTGTCCCTCAGCTCTTCAGCTCAAGGCTAGCGCTCTACCACTTGAGCCCTAGCGCCACTTCCGGCTTTTTTCTTTTTGCTTATGTGGTGCTGGGGAATCGAACCGAGGGTCTCATGCATGCAAGGCAAGCGCTCTACCACTGATCCACCTTCCCAGCCCCCTTCGATCCTCAGATATCAGCCTCCTGGGTAGCTAGGATTATAGGCATGAGCCACTGGCACCGGGCCGATTTAGATGTTTCCTTACAAACAATTTTATTTTATGGTATTGGATCTGATTGAGGATCCTGCATTTGCTTGACCTGCTTGGTTGCACTTTATCAATTCAGCCAGTTTTTTGATTGGTTATTTTGAAGAGAACTTTTCTGCCTTGGCAGGCCTTGAAACTCTGTCCCATAGCTCAGCTCCTGCATAGCTATGATTACAGGTGTAAGCCACTGGCCATCTTACCAGAAATCTATTTTCAAATATATTCAATTTCCTTAAAACTACTCCTTTATGATTTATGTGATCCAAAATTCAGAGTTCATCAAGTACGACAATTTGGGCTTATAACAGAGTATTTTCTGGAATTTTTTTTAAAAAAAATCATGCTTCTGTCTATCTTCTGTCAAATGGACAGTTGAAAATCTTGTGTTTTTTTATTTCTGGCAAATAACTGTTTTGTACTAGTGTTCTAGCACTTGTATAGCAAGTATGAAGCCCTGAGTTCAATACCCAGCAACCCCAACCAGCAAACAAGTAACTGATTTCACAAAATCTTGTCATGAGATTATTCTAAAATCATACAGAATACAATCTGAAAATAAAACATTCCTTGCTTCTAGTCTTTTTTGTTTGTTTTTGTGCCAATACTGTGGCTTGAACTCAGGACCTCGGCATTATCCCTGAACTTTTTGTCTCAAGGCAAGGATTCTACCACTTGAGCCACAGCTCCATTTTCATCTTCTTATGGTTAATTGGAGATAGGAGTTTCACAGATGTTTCCTGCCCAGGCTAGCTTCAAATTGAGATAACCAGATGTCAGCCTCCTGAGTAGCTAGGATTATAGGATTGAGCCAATAGTGCTTGACAAAATTGTTTCATTTGATGAAAAGCAAACATTATGGGTAGAATTCTGAGAAAACAAATGCATTCTGTTATACAAAGTGAGTAGTAGATTACCCATAAATGTAATGTCTTAGCCTGTTTTGTGTTGTTAAAAGAAAATATCTTTGACTGGGTAATTGATAAACAAGAGAAAGTTGTTACTCATCGTTCTACAGACTGGGAAGTTTAATATCATGGCACCAGTAGATTCCAAGGCAGGTTGTGGGAATGCCATTCAGGAAGGCTCCACCCTCATGACCTAATCACCTCCCAAAGATTCTATCACCTGATTAGGTTCCATCATATGAATTTGGTTATGAGGCACATTGGACTGACAACTTTTTACCATAGTGTTAATTTTCCATAGTGTTTACATGTGTGCTTATTTATAGTAAATATTTCCTGACAAATACTCTGGCTCTAATCACATCCCAGAGTGTCAGACATGAGAAAGGATCATCTTTCACCCTAATACACCCCAGTTCTAATATCATTAACCAAAATGATCTTGAGCAAAGGTTTCTGATTCTGTAAGCCTTATTTTTCACACCTGAAAAATGGGAAGAATGTGGCCATTCATGGGAGTTAATTGTATTAAATGAGGTAGTATATAACAAGTTCTAGGAATCCTGTCACACAGAAACAAGTAGTAGTGATAGCAGTTGTGGTTTACAGTCCCTCTACAGTAGCATTTCACTGTTATGATTACATTCAGTCTTGAAAGGTAAACATGGAAAGAGTAGATAGCCATCTGTCAGTTGTTTTGGTATTGAAGACCATGAAGCCCTGAGATTATGATGAGACAGTGCTCTTTTCTATTTTAATTGGCTCAAATCTTCAGCCATGAGCCATTTTGTAGCTAAATGCTGTATTTTTAAAATATAGCACAATCTAGGTGAGCCAAGACCGTGCTGAAATAAGTAGAATCTAGACAGGAGTTGAGCATGCTACAGCCTTCAGGCCTCATCTATTGCTGCCTGTTCTTGCAAATGATGTTTTATTGGCACAACATCAGGCCTATTTGTTTATTTATTTTCTATGGTTATTTCTATATGACTGCAAAAGAAGAACTGAGTAGTTGCAATACAGGCTATGTGGCCTGCATGCAAAATATACTTACTACACACAGAATGAGGGTGTGGCTCAGTTGTAGAGAACTGGCTTAGCATGCCACAAGCACTGGATTTCCTTTGATTTGGGAAAAAAATACAATTCAGTCCTTTACAAACTTTGATGACTCCTGACTTAAATATTCATCATTTTGATCTTATTTTACCTGATGTCCTTTCCAGAGGACTCCTAAATGATATCTTCAATGTTTAGACAGGGCCAAGTAACAGTGGTTCATGCCTGTAATCCTAGCTACTCAGGAGACTGAGATCTGTAGAATGCAGTCCAAAGCTAGCCCAGACAGGAAAATCCATGAGAATTTTATATCAAATTAATCACCAAAAAGCTGGAAGTGGAGATGTGGTCAAGTGGTACAGCACTAGCCTTGAGCAAATATAGAACAAAACAAAACAGAAAAACCGCAGAGACAGTGCCCAGTCCCTCAGTTCAAGCCCCAGGACTGACACAAACACACACAATGTTTATCCAGAGCCAGGGGTAGTGACTCATCCTAGCTACTCTAGAAGCTGAGATACGTAGGATCATGGCTAGAAGCCAGCCCAGGTAGAAACGTCTGAAACACTCTAAAATATCTAAAAGCCAAGCTGAAGATGTGGTTCAAATGATAGAGCAGTAATGGAGAAAGTTTTAGACTCGAGTTCAAACTCCTAGTACTGGGAAAGAGTAAAGCTTAGTTAGACTTATAGTCCTACTCCATTCCACCATTCCTTGGCATTTTGCATATCCTGTGCTACTCAGAGAGTAAAGGGAGTCTTCTTTGAGTGACTAGTTTTGTGCTATTTACATCCTTGTTCAAGTGACCCTGTGGCATTGATAAACAAGTAAAAAGCATTCTTGGTGTCCAATCATTTAGTTATTTAGATCAAATGTCCATGTACCTTTACAATTGCAAGTTATAAATAAAAAGATTATAGGATTTAAACATTTAGACCAATGGTCAAATCTTTCTACAAGTATGGAGGAAGCAATATATCATCATTTGTTATCCTATTACTTAAAGTTTTTTTGGTAACATTTAACTTAAATCACTATCATAGTAAATTTAACAGGTTAGTCCCTTCCATGACAAGGCAATCTTGGGATTCTGATAACCAAGAAATGGACTACAGACTACTTTATATTTTAAGGCCCTTACGATTTCTGAGTTTAATGCTGCAATTTCAAATTCTATCTCTACTTGTTCCTTAGTGGTTTTTTTTTCTGGTTCTAAGCACCTCAGTTCTGTCACCCTGCCTTCTCTCTGTCTGTGTCTCTGTCCTTCTGTCTCTGTCTTCCCCCACCCCAGTGTCCAGTGTTGGGGACCAAACCCTGAACTATATCCCAGCTCTTATCACTCTCTCTCTCTCTTTTTTTATACAAAAAATAACTTTGTTGACATAAAATTCAAATATCTCATGGTTTATGCATTTAAACAGTACATTTTAATGCTTATTTTATTCAATTTGTAAAGTTGTATAACCATCACACAAATTTTATTTCAGATTTTTCATCACCTTTAAAAAGGAAGCCCACTCCTCATTAACAGTAGCTTCCTATTTTCTTCCAACTGTCCAGCTCCTAGCAACCACGAATTTCCCTTTTTTTCATTTCATATAAATAGAATTGTTCAATTCATGGTCTTTTGTAATTGGCTTCATTCCATTTGTATAATGCTTTCAAGGTTTATTCATGTTATAACACTGTGGATCTCTTTTTAAAGTCACAATTTGCATACTTAGCAGACATGGACGCAAATATTTAACAATGAACATTCTTAAAACAACAGTGATCATCTTTTAAAATGTAATTATATACTTTTTCCTATTTCTCTGTCTTTGTGTCTCTGTCATATACACACATACACATCCACTCAAGATGAATGGATCAAGAAAATGTGGTATATATACACAATGGAATTCTATGCCTCCATCAGAAAGAATGACATTGCACCATTTGTTAGGAAATGGA
>NW_012267449.1:1122250-1135815 GCF_000151885.1 Dipodomys ordii
AGTCGTTATTTCAAAAAACGAACTTTACAACTTTGGTGGGGGGGGAGGATTGGGTGGGGGGCGGGGGGGGATGGGAAGGGATGGGAAGGGGAAACAAAGAAGGAGGCTACAATGCTTGATAAGAAATGTACTCATTATCTTGCCCATGTAATTGTAACCTCTCTGTACGGTATTTTCACAATAAAAAATAAAACAAAAAATAAAAAAATAAAAAATAAAAAAAGAATTACACAATCACATATAATAGATGGAGCATATCTGTTTCTGTAGGAACCTGATTAGTGGTGTGGGGAATCATGGTATGGTTTGAAATGTGCTTTTCAATTAATTCAGAAGTGTGGAGTATAGAGATCAATAAGATAAATACTTGAGCTTTAACACTTGAGCCACACACATAGAAAGTCTCTCAGATTTGTCTGCCCAGGCTATCTTCCCACCAGAACTGAGGTCTTGGCCATCTGAGTGGATAGGATTACAGGCTTGAGCTACTGGTGCCAGTTTAGCTCCCCTCCTCATGATACTCATAGGAGATTAGTTCCAGGGTTCCATAAATACTAAAATCTGTGGATGTTTTTAAGTGCTTTGTATAAAATGGTGTGGTATTTGCATAGAGCTTCTGTGTAGCTCCCTGTGTACTTTCCATCTACTCCATGTCTCATAATTCCAAATACAATGTGCATTCTAGGTAAAGAGCTGTATTGCTTGGGAAATAATGACAAGACAAAAAAAAAGTTTATACATGTTCCATTGCTTCGGGTTAGGTCAGGAGATGGCCAGAGTATTGAAGGCATTTCTTTTTGAAATAGATTAGAGAAAAGCTCCATCTTCTTAGTGAGACTGTTTGCAGGGGACTTTAACTTCAGGCAAATCCTCAGCTTTTGTTTTGTAGATTCGAAGTTAGAGCCAGATAGAAAGGCCAATCTTCCTTTTGTTTTCCTCCCAGGAATGCTTTTCCCCCCATTTCTATTTAGCCTTTGAATGTTTCATGCCTCAGCTGAAAATACTTGAGTCCTAGGGCACACAGGATGCCCTCTGGGATTGCTCCAAGCCCCATCACTGGCCTTGTTTTCACAATCCCTAAAGCACCACTACACATTCCACTCTAGTTGTCTGCTCCTAATTTTGTTTATGTTAGTTTTTCTATTAGAATTACACCTAATTCCTTGCTTTTTTTATGCTGATTATGATAATTTAATGCTAAAACATCACAGATAGCTACAAGAATCTTAATTCCTTAAGAAAGGCTGACAGTCCACCAAAATAAACACTGGTATTCTATAGAGCCAGTTGGGGGGCTGGGGGGAGGATGAGAGAGGAGTAGATGAATGAAGGGAGGAAGGGGGGGGGGAAAGAAGTCATAAAATTCAATGCATATCCTACAAAAATTGAAAGAAAATTAGGGAAAAGATGGAGTTGGGAGGGATGGGGGAGAATGATGAAAGTGTTATTTATTGATCAAGATGCATTGTACACTACTCACAAATGGCTTGGCTGAATGGCAATACCTTTGTACAATTACTTAAAGATTATTTAAAAATAAAATAAAGAATTGTCCCTTCCTCCCCTCTCCCTTCTTTCCCTTTCCTTCCCTTCCTTTCCCCTCCCCACCTCCATCTCTGTCTCTGTCTCTCTTTGGGCTGGGATTACAGACACGTGCCACTGATCTTCATTATTAACCTTGTTTAGCAGACAGCAAACTCACAAGAGACACTTTAATTTTAGATATATACTGTGGGCGGCGGGGAAGGTGGCTCCGTGGTAGAATGCTTGCCTTGCGTGCATGAGGCCCTGGGTTCGATTCCTCAGCACCACATAAGCAAAAAGAAAAAAGCCAGAAGTGGCGCTGTGGCTCAAGTAGTAGAGTGCTAGCCTTGAGCTGAAGAGCTGAGGGACAGCGCCCAGGCCCAGAGTTCAGGTCCCACGACTGGACCCCACCCCCCAAAAAAAGATATATACTGTTGATAGTGACCTTCACTGGGTCTACAGAGTTGAAGGTCAATGAATTAAATACATCTTTTTTTCCATCATGGGGCTTGAACTCAGGGCCTGGGCACTATCTCTGGGCTTTGCTCAAGGCTAGCATTCTACCACTTTGAGACAAAGCTCCACTTTTGGTTTTCTAGTGGTTAATTGGAGATAAGAATCTCACAGACTTTACTGCCCTGGCTGGTTTTGAATTGTGATTCTCTGATCTCAGCCTCCTGAGTAGCTGGTATTATAGGTGTAAGCCACCAAAGACTGGAGATTCTAATTTTTTATAAATAGCATTGCTTCTATCACAGCCTAGGGCTGGCTATTAATTTGAAATCCAAATGTTTTAGACTCCTGAATGCTAGGATTATAAACCTGCATAACAATGCTTGATTTTGCTTTTGTTTTCTGTCCATTGGTGGTGGGCCTAGGCTCTAACCCTGAGCTTTATCCACTTAAAGTTAGTGCTCTACCACTTTGAGCCACAGTTCTACTTCTGGTTTTCTGGTGGTTAATTGGGATAAGAGTCTCATGGACTTTTCTGTCCAGGGTAGCTTTGAACCATGATCCTTAGATCTCAGCCTTATGATGCCTGGCTAATGCTTGGTTTTAAAACGAAGCTTTTAACAGTGAATAAAAAGAATACCGACAACCTACCCTAGGAAAAGTTCTAGAAAATTTCAGACTATATACATAATCTGTGGACTGGACAGTGTAGAGTTTGGGAAACGCAGTAGGAAAGGGGCCAAGAAAATTGAAATGTGCACGTGGTAAGGAAGAAAGCCAGGTAGGCTGGATAGGGATAAATCCTAAAAGAAAATATGGACCCTCAAATGAAGTACAATGTGGACAGGAAGAAGTAATGCTGTCAAAGGTTTATGATATTGATTTTAAGTTATTTCAAAGCTATGCTGAGTTGAAAAGTGTATATGGAAGGAAAAGGTCAGTGAGAGACCTATATATGGCATTTTGTTGCCATTGTTTATATAAGAATATACCCATAAAATAACCATTAGTTCAACAAACATTTATTGAACTGAACTTCTCTGTGATAGGCAGTCTGCAAGGCTCTGTGAAGATGAATCTCAGCCTATCCCCTCCAGAGCAGCTGGAGGAGACCCTGAAGACCATCTCTGCAGGCTTATTTACATAGATAATAAACAGACTGTCAACTTTGCTTGCTTTGTGAGAGATTCTACACAGGTAGAATCTCAAAGCAAGAATCATAAAGCAAGCGTTATGGTGAAAGATTACAATGAAATATAGTCTCAATTTTGAAAAGACCTTTCAGATTTGGAGCAATAACAGAGTAGCTTAGTTATATCACATTGACTATCTTAATAGTACTCATTAAAAAGAAGTTCTACCTGCTTTATACTGCTTGGCTAATTCAATAGGAATCTAGACCAGAACTCAAATATGTGCTTCTATGCTTTGGGCATGTTTTATCTGTTGGAAAGTTACTGAGATCTTAGAAGTTGGGCTGTTACCTTGAAGTATTGAAATGTACAAAATGACATTTGGCTAAATTTCTTTTTTTTCTGTGTATGGTGCTGGTGATGGACCCTAGAGTCTACCTAGTGAATTAAATTCCCAGCCCATTTGACTGAAGTATGACATACTCAGTAGTGATTGACTTTTAAACCTATGTAAGATTTTAAAAAAATTCTCAGAGGTACAAGTAAATAATATACATATAAGATTGGTATTTTTTTCTCTCTCTCTCTCTTTTTTCTGGTCGGTCGTGGGGCCTGAACTCTGGGCCTGCATGGTGTCCCTCAGCTCTTCAGCTGAAGGCTAGCACTCTACCACTTGAGCGTCACCCTCACTTCTGGCTTTTTCTGCTTATGTGGTGCTGTGGAATTGAACCCAGGGCTTCATGCATGCAAGGCAAGTACTCTACCACTGAGCCACCTTCCCAGCAAGATTGTTATATTTTTATTTTAAATTCTAGAACTTATGAGGTGTGGTGGTGCATACCTGTAATCCCAGGAAATGGAGATAGATCTCAGTTCTAGGACAGTCCAGGCAAAATGTTTAAGGCCTTACCTGAAGAATAAAGTAAAACAAGAAGGGTTGGGGATAAGTAAGTAGTACAACCAAAAGCAACATTTTGAGTTCAAATTCCAATTCTGCTCCCACCCCACCCCCCGACAAAAATTCTAGAACTTAAAAAAGAAACTAAAATGCAATGCTAAGTTAAATAAGACAAATATACCTACACTTGAAAACCTTTATGCTATTGTTGTCTATAATTTAAGTTTCAAAGGAAATGGAAGCTCTTCAGTAGTGACTGACACCAAAATAAAAAGTGGAAAACTGAAGGATCCTATTTAGTGTGCTTAGGAATTTTGTATGAATTCCTTTGACCACACCAAGCCTTGGGCTAGTTATTGCAAGCCAGAAATCTCATTTTAGAGCCCCACTATAGATGTGCTGAAAACACTGCAAGTTCAACTCAATCCCAACATGTTCAAGTCAGGATTTTTGTGATGACCCAAACCTGATGTATCACAAAATTTCTCCTAGCAGAAATTTAATGTTTTGGAAAGTATGTTTGCCCTTTTATTTCATTTCACCTTCCTGTGCCTTTCATAAGTCCTGCCAGTTGATTAATCATTAATTAATATTTAACAAGTCTTTTTCCTGTTCCCCTTGGTTGTGTAGCATTTAGCCAGTATAGGAACTCCCCCATTTCTTATTTAAGAAGTCTGGCATTCACAATAGATTAAATTTTCTAAGTAAACTCTCAGCAACAGATGAAGTGGGGGCTCCTTTATAAGACAATTCAATTTAAGACTATCTTAATTTAACATTTTTCCTGGTGCATGTACAAATGGGATTTAATCCGACCAATTTTCGAATTTTACAACCATCCAAAAACATACATTTCCTGAATAAAAATGGTTATGAGTGGAACAGGAAAGTGCTTAGAACTTTCTGCTTCTCCACCTTTTCAACAAGCCAATCTCTTTACCAGATCTTGGAGAATATCT
This sequence comes from Dipodomys ordii, assembly GCF_000151885.1. NCBI lineage: Eukaryota > Metazoa > Chordata > Mammalia > Rodentia > Heteromyidae > Dipodomys > Dipodomys ordii. The sequence goes on from NW_012267449.1 coordinate 1,127,218, forward strand.
CCAACTCTGGCCTGCCAGCTGAGTTTTGAAGCTAGGATGAGCCAAAGGATTGGAATGTAGATAAGTTGGAAAAAACTCTGCGAGGCAGGACCGTAGACAGTGGGGCTAAAATGGAACTCTGAGGAGCTAGAACAAGTCCTCAGGTCATTCACTGCCTAAAGGAGACTGACGAGAATTGAGAGACAGTTTCCAGTTAAACGAGTAGAACAATCACTCCCACCTCCACCTCTCACCCCTTGTCCTAAGGACAAAGCTACCAAACAGGTGATTTCAGTTGGCAATTTATTTGGTTCGCGGCCAAAAACCCGAGAGATTTGCTACTATGTTGAGTTTGTGAAGAAAGGGATAAGCTGGGGTGTGGTAGAAGATGCACACCTCCAATTCCAGCACCTGAAAGGCATAAGGTGGAGAATCCGGAGTTTCAAGCCAGCCAGTCAGGAGTTCACTGTGAGACAGTCTTTCAGAACAAACAAAAACAAAGAAAGCATTAGTAGCTGAGGTTTCCCTCCACGTGGTTTGGCACCTGAGCTGATCAGAGCAGATGAAACCAGCACCAAGGCTTTCATTTCAGAGATTCTCCCCACCCCCCCATCCCCCATACACACTTCCTGGGGAGGGGGGCACCGCACCTCCTCCCGCCCTAGACTTAAATAGAAGAGGCTCAAACTTGTTTGGACATTTCTATCTTTTTTTAAAAATTTTTTGAACATGTACTCCAAGCTAAGCTCGGTGAGTTTATAAGTATAACTTATAATTACTTAGCTCAGGGAGAATGAGTGTGAAGGAACTAACATCATCTTGCAGCCGTTTACAATTCCCATCCTGCCAGAGTGCCCATCCCAGTGCCTGTTCCCTCAGCTCCCCACCCAGTTGATGTGACAGGCTCACGGCCCAATCCCCTTTCTGGTTCCCAGGCGGACTGCTAGCACCACCAGAGCCAATGGCGGCGGCCGAATGGCCGAGGGGGGCTGGAGGGAGGGAGCGCTGGCTTTAGAACCGCAGCCGCAGAGACTGCGAGGAGCAGAAGTTGTCTGAGTGCGTGGTGGGCGACAGTGGTGGCCAGACCCGGGATCTCGGCGACTTTACGTAAGTATTCGGTAGCGCTGGCGAGCCTGAAGGGAGCGGGTTTCCTGGGCGTGGGCAGGAGTGGATTTTCGGCACAGCATCTCCCGGAACCTCTGCCGGAACGTGCCTAGGACCAGTGGAGACGGGGGTTGTGCAAGGCAGGGAAGAGGACGGGGGGGAGGCGAAAGAGATTACAGTAAGCGTCTTTGGGTGCCTTGGTGATTCTTCGCAAGAAGGATTGATGGGAGTGGCTGAGGGTTCCCCACTACCCCCTCCGGTCCCTACTTTTTGTGTTCCTCACTCGAGAATACGTTTGTTTTTTTTCTCTACTTACTCTTAACTTGTTGCCCACCTCGGGCTGGAGTCACTGACGCCAACCTTTGCCCCGATTTCTCTTGCGCGCGCCTATGTCCGCGAACTGGAAAACCAAGCGCCTAACTTCCCTTTGCTGTCTTTTTCCACCTATTGCTATTCCCCCTCCCTCCTGCCGCTGGACTCAGGAAATCCCGGAGCCTGCAGCTGGGCGACGCCTCCAGCTCCCGCCGCTTTGGCTGCGGTTGACCCGGGCATAAAGCCGCCGACCCCAGGGTTCCAAGTGGGGCGGGGCCGGACTGGGCTGCGGAGGCGCCCGGGTACGAATCTAGCTCTGGCTGCCTGCTTTCCTCCGGCTTACCTCCCTGGCCATTACCGAGGACTCTCGATTGCCCAGCGTCTCCCTCCCTATGAGTAAGCACTTTTTTGCCCCTTGTATATTCAAACGTCTCTGGCCCAGCAAGGCAGAACCTTTCCGTTCTCCTCTTCCCCCAGAGGCGCAGCACTGCCGGCTTCCTTCATTGCTTCCTTAGGCTCTGCAGCCAAAGTGCGAGGTCAGGGTTGCAGCACCCGAAGATCCTTGGAGGGCGGGTGTCGTGAGAGACTGAGCCCCAAGGGGAGGCTGGAGCAAATTAGGGTCACCCCTTCCCCAGCACAGACGCACTTGTCTATGTTCATCCCCCACCCCCCACCCCCGCCTACAGTTCTTAACCACTCTAACCAGAGGCCCAGAAATGCTGACCACCCCCGCCCTAGCTCCTCACCAGTCCGCTAGTAGTTGCCGCCGGTCCTCTAGTGTTCCTGTGGGTTTTGATCCCCCCTTCCCATTCCCTGGCCCTCACCCAAACTATACCCTAATGAGATGAGGTGGGGTTAGTACCGGGTGACACTTTCCATCCGTCAGGCAGCTTCGTACATCTCACCTGAGCTTGTACCACATCCTTGGGGGTGTAGGCCAAACTCGAACTAAGGTGGGAGAGCTTCACCATTTACGAGCAATCTGAAGGGATGCTGGCCATGCCTGGCCTAATGTTAGGAGGGATGAGAGGGGAAAAGGTTGCTAAGGCTGGTCACTATGGATAGAAAACATGGGGGAAATGAGGGGGGGGGAGGAACCCAACTACTGAGCAGTAAATGATCTACTTCATTGTCACTGTGTATTTAGGAGCCTAACTTTGATTCTGGAGATGCATTTTACAGTGAATTACAAGTAAGTGCTCACCAACCACCCCATTCATGCTTATTGGCATGATGAGTGTTAGAGTCTCTTAATGTCCCCAGGGTAATGGTCATACATGATGTATTTTCATTGTAAAACTGGACCATAATAGCTGAGGCCCATATTTTGAAGATTACCTCTACCAAAAAGACACAAGTCAAGTAGCCTCCCCTCGAGGGAATTCTACTGGGATTTTAATGTGAATTTGGAGTGAATTTTATCCCAAACAGGAGCGGTTTTTAAAGTAAGTGCTTCAAATAATGTTGAGAAATAGATCTCTTCCCTTGTAACCTCATTATGGTTTTTCTAACAAAAAAAATCTGATTATTTTCTAGGAAAGCCAACCTTTTACTCCTGTCCCATTTCTTTCTTCAATGTTACATAAGAAGTCATATCCCAAAAGATAGTATTTAAGTAGTAAGCACTATATTCATTGGCATAGTCTTCAATATTTTAATTGAACCGTTCTCTACTGTGGGCATCTATTTAAAATAGTGGATAATCCCTGGATTAGAATGAACAATTGTGGATTGGAATTACTTGGCTTAGAAATAGCACAGAAACAGTTATACTAAAATTTGAACAATAAAGTTGGTTGAGTTTGCTGGCCTGAGGTTTCATTACAATAATGAGTGGCCTTAAAACAACTTTCCCATGTTGTCTGTCCATTTGGGGGAAGAAACGTGGCAGTGTTGCTATTTAAGTAGCTATTTACATAAATTTCCCAGTATAAAAACAGGCAGAGGTCAGGAGTTGAAAAACATTCCTTATTTGCAAAAATGCATCCAGTTGATAGATATTTATTCTTTTTTTCTGTGTGTGTGCCAGTCATGGGGCTTGAATTTAGGGCCTGGCTTTTTGACGGTTAATTGGAAATAAAGAGTCTTAGACTTTTCCTGCCCAGCTGTCTTTGGAGCATTTCCAGCCTGAGCTACCTTCAAAGCCTGATCCTCAGATCTCAGCCTCCCTAGTAATTAGGATTACAGGTGTTAGCCACCCGTGCCCAGCAACGTATTTATTCTATAAAACAGAGCAGAAACTATAACATTAAAATTGGGAATATTTAAGAGATTTTGGTTTTGAATCTTCCCCTCCCCCAACCTTTTTGTTTTGTTGCAGCAGCCTCAGAATGACAGTAACACTCCATTTTCCTTCTGGGCCTGAGTTTCTGAGCCTGAAAACTGGAAGTTGTGTAAAGTGTACACTGGTGGCATGGAAGTAGATTTAAGTAGCACCTGAACAATTGGAGTTAACTACATGGTAGATAGACCCCCCTAGTGGAAGTGAGGTGATAATATAATTTTAGATGGAACTAATAAGTGTGTACTGTCAAAAAACATAAAATAAAAAGAGGGGGGATAGTCTTACTTAGCTTGAGTTGCAGTGATAGGCAGCTAAGTTTGTTTTAAATATTAGATCAAACAAGTCAAAACAGAGTCCCCACTAGTTTCTAGTCTACAGTAGTTCATTGTTAAGTTCATGCCCATGCATTTAAAAATCACCCTCACTATTGCTGACTTCATTTTGTAGTGGCAACAATCTAAGTAACCCCGGTTTTTTAAAAATTTAAGAGGCTGTGAGTTTGATTCTTAATTTCTACTCTTAGACCTGGCCATATAACCACCAACTCTTCCTGGGTGAAGAGTGAAATAAATTACACCCTGCCTGATGTAATGAACACAATCAACCTTGAAGTCAAACTGCCCAGTCTCAATGCTGCTTTTTAGAGTCTTAATTGCTAAAAATGACTAGGTTTATGACATTCTGAGTAAAAGGGTTAGTAATATCCACTGAGTAATATTTTGAGTGAGATTGTCTCTTCTACAAATGGTTACATACACATTAGACTTGACCATGATTGTTTATACTGGCAGAATGTCAGTATCCAAGGCACTATCAGAAGCCTAATGAAATTTTGCTCCTAGGCAAACAGTGTGACTTAGTGAAAAGAAAGCAGCTTGGCTATGGTGCTTAAGCACTGAAGTGATTCTGCTCAGTGACAATGATGGGAGAAAAGAAGCAAGTCCACTAATTGTTATTCCATGTTGTTTTAGGTATCATTTGTATGTGGCTTTTTACAAAGCTTGCCTACATCTGTCTTAGCACATAGGACAAAGGCATAATTTACTTGTCTAATTGATATAGCATAAACTACATAGAATGTATATAGCAGACTTTTCTTGCTTTTATTTTTTGGCTTAGATTCTAAGAATAGTTTGTATAAAATGAGATTTGAAAATGAATGTCTCTTAATACAGGACACTTTGGGTATCTGGTTTTAGAATTATTTCATACTTGTTCATACAGCCATTTTTCTTTTTGGGAAAAGTAATGTAGAGGGGGCAAATTTGATCTGTGAGAATAATAACACTAAGATTAGAACCCAGCTGGATGATGATTTGAGTGCATAATTACTGAAGAGTGATGTGCCATGTAATATATGCTCAATGTGGTAGAGGATTCAAAAGCTTTTTGGATGCATTACAGTGTTGAGTATACTTTTAGATAACCTTGTTCATGACTGGCTGTTTTTAGTTATCACAGCTTTGGTTAAAGTTATGGAAATTGTCTCATCATGAAATCAGTTTTAGGAGATGGTCTCATCATAGTTGGATTAATTTATTGTAGTTACAGAGGTGAGAAAGTTTCAAATTTGATAGTGAATTGTAACATTCTTAAGTGCTTGAAAGAAAAATGGAGTATTAATTGTGTTATGGGCAAAGAAGCATTACTATTAGCCGGGCGCTGGTGGCTCACGCACGCCTGTAATCCTAGCTACTCAGGAGGCTGAGATCTGAGGATCGCGGTTCAAAGCCAGCCTGGGCAGTAAAGACCATGAGATTCCTATCTCCAGTAAACCACCAGAAAACCGGAAGTGGCGCTGTAGCTCAAGTGGTAGAGCGCTCGCCTTGAGCTGAAGAGCTGAGGGACAGCGCCCAGGCCCAGAGTTCAAGCCCCACGACCGACAAAAAAAAAAAAAAGCATTACTATTATATGAAAATGAAAATACTGAGGGAAGAATATGTTGGATGTGGCCTCAAAGGATTCTATACATGATTGCCATTGACTCAGAGCTTGACCACTTTGAGAAAGTCACCTAAAATTATTACATACCATAACTAACATTGAGTGTGCACATGTGCCAAACACCAAGTTTCTTAATTTATAAAATGAGAATGGTACAAGAAATTGAGTGGCTGGAATTACCTTTTTAAAAATATTTATAATCACTGGGCCCCAGTGGCTCATGCCTATAATCCTAGCTACTCAGGAGACTGAGATCTGAGGATTGTGGTTCAAAGCCAGCCCTGGCAAGAAAGTCTATAAGACTCTTATCTCCAATTAACCAACAGGAAACCAAAAGTAGTGCTATGGCTCAAGTGGTAGAGTGCTTGACTTGAACTGAAGAGGCTCAAGGGCAGTGCCCAGGTCCAGAGTTCAAGCCCATGACAGATCAAAAAAGAAAAAGAAAAAAAGAGCCGGGCGCCCGTGGCTCATACCTGTAGTCCTTGCTACTCAGGAGGCTGAGAACTGAAGATCGAGGTTCAAAGCCAGCCTGGGCAGGAAAATCCATGAGGCTCTTATCTCCAATAAACCACTAGAAAACCAGAAGTGGTGCTGTGGCTCAAACGGTAGAGTGCTAGCTTTGAGCTGAAGAGCACAGGGATAACACCCAAGCCCCAGAGTTCAAGCCCCACAACTGACAAAAGAAAAGAAAAGAAAAGAAAAAAAGTCTCTCCCCCACAGTATAACCCCTGCTTTCATTGTATTTGATGTCGGTATAATTTGTGAAGGGGAAGGGGAAAAACAAGTCGTTTAAATAGGGATACAGGTGGACCCATTGCAACAATGAGAAGCACAAGTCATTATGTCGAAAACTTTACAACTTTGGTGAGGGGGGTGGGGAGGATCAGAAGGCATGGGAAGGGAAAACAAAGGAGGAGGCTACAATGCTTGATAGAAATGTACTCATTATCTTGCCCATGTAATTGTAACCCCTCTGTACAGTATTTTCACAATAAAATAAAAATTTAAATAGAAAAAAGAATTTATGGTCTGGAACTGGGTTCAGGACTCAAGGAATACAACCCTTGCCTAGTAAGCATGAGGTCCTAAATTCAATCACCAATACCTCAAAAAAAATACAATCTGGCTTCTTTCTGTTGTATTAATGAGTTGATTTTTCAGTTTTTGCTTTGTAGTGCTGGGGATAGAACCCAGAACCTCACAAAAGTTAGGCATGTGCTGTACCACCACTCAGCTATTTCCTCAGTCACTCGCTGATTTTCCAAATGTTGATGCAACTATATGTGCCTTGATTACAAGTACATAATTTTTCAGGAAGGTGACCCCCTCCCCCAATGGCTTCTTCCAGGCCTCATGTTACCTCTGTCAAATACACAGACCTTTCATACCATTCCTTAAAAAGGATTTTTGCTGCATCAAATTTATTTTACAATATGAGAAAGCATAAGTTTTCTCTTCAAAGCTTAGAAATGTTTTTGATGACAAGAAGGGAGTAGTAGTGTTTATTGGAAAAGGCAACAGGCCTGGAATCCAAGGTCTTTTAGTCCTCTGCAGGCTGGACAGATGGGTGATTTTTCAGTAAATCACTGAGGTTCTCTGGTCATATCTGGAGCTTGCTTTATTTTTAAGCCATCTGTTTCCAATCTACTCATTTCATAGGCATGCTGAAAGGAAAAGTGAGTGATGTGAAGCTTTGGCTCTTCAGCTGACAGGTGCTACATAAATTCAGCATACTGTTTAGTACATTATAGCTACACTGAGGTTTTAATAGGAGTTCTCAAAGGAGCTGGGGCATAAGGAGCTGGGGCGTAACTCAGTGGTAGAGAACTTGACTAGTATGCATCAGGCCCTGGGTTCCATCCTCAGCACAAAGAAGAAAAAGAGGAGGATTATTTAAATCTTACATATTTTTTGTCTGTAAAGGTTCTCTAGTCATCTAATTTTACAAGCAAAATGAAAGAAAGCCAGACATAATGTAATGAGAAATAAGAGGTAGCAAGAGAATAAAATCCTCTACGTAATATTTTCTTATATTTCTTTCCTGATATTTTATAACCTGTTAAAGTCATTAATTTAGTGATTTTTCTCCCATCTTGGCTAAGTGTTACGTGCTAGTTTGTTCTTTACTGGAAATCATTAGAGTCTATTGATGTATCCAACAGGAGGTTTTGTATAAAATTGCTCATGAATATTTGGGTGTTTCTCAAGATGCAGGTATAGAAAACACTCCTTAAGGAGATAATCGATGTGCTATGCCATCAGTAATAGAAACAGTGAGAAATGAATGCAGATTTGCTTTTGAAAACTTTTCAACCTTTACTGAGAAATTGTTAACTTGGATTAATCTGCAATATTTATTGTTATCTTGCCAATTACATGATGATTATAAGACTATTAATGTGCTTTTTTGTCAGTCGTGGGGCTTGAATTCAGGGTCTGGGTGCTGTCCTTGAACTCTTTTACTCAAGGCTAATGCTCTACCACTTTGAGCCACGGCTTCACTTTCAGTTGAGTGGTTAATTGCAGGTAAGAGTTTCCTGGGGACTTTTCTGCTTGGGCTGGATTTGAGCTCTATTCCTTAGATTTCAGCCTCCTAAGATTACTAGAGTGAACCACTCACATCTGGCTTTAATGTGCTTTGCATTATCAGATAAAATTCTGTGATAAATTTTGTCTATTATTTCTCAAGTGATAGCAGTTAATTAAAATGAAATAAACAGAAAGCCTGGAATTAAGAGTTGTGAAAATAGAGCTTTGATTTCCTTAAGCTATGTAATATATACAGACACACACATACACACACACACACATATATTTATATAATTTTTATTATACACTGAAATTTAAAATTTTTACTTTTTATAAAATAAATGGTAGGTGGGCTGGGAAGGTGGCTCAGTGGTAGAGCGCTTGCCTTGCATGCTCGAGGCCCTGGGTTCGATTCCTCAGCACCACATAAGCAGAAAGAAAAAAGC
>NW_012267449.1:1136127-1164727 GCF_000151885.1 Dipodomys ordii
CGAGGCCCTGGGTTCGATTCCTCAGCACCACATAAGCAGAAAGAAAAAAGCCGGAAGTGGCGCTGTGGCTCAAGTGGTAGAGCGCTAGCTTTGAGCTGAAGAGCTGAGGGACAGCGCCCAGGCCCAGAGTTCAGGCCCCATGACCGGACCAAAAAAAAATAAATAAATGGTAGGGCATTATGATAAGATTTGAATGCTCATGTTTTACTCTACATGATAAGCTCTAATTACATTGTGTTGTACTCAGATTTGACATTGTACAATTGACACATGAAAAACTGTATTGTCTTGATGTCTATTGCACCCCTCCACCTATTCTTTTTAGTTATTACATTGAGAACATGTTTTGAGTATTTTGGAAAACTATATGATATACTCTATATTGGATATTTGATCTTTCTTTCTTTTCTTTTTCTTTTCTAATTTTTAGTTTCTTGGACATATAAATTCTCTCCAGATCTTACTAATCCTGCTTCAGTGAACATCCTTAGGGAAAAAAATATGTTGGATCATGCTGGGCCCTGATGGCTCACCCCTGTAATCCTAGATACTTGGGAGGCTGAAATATGCGGATCTCGGTTAAAAGCCAGCCTGGGCAAGGAAATCCATAAGACTTATATTTCCAGTTAACCACTCAATAACTGGAAGTGGAGCTGTGGCTCCGAATGGTAAAGCATTAGCCTTGAGTAAAAGCTCAGGGACAGTGCCCTCTGCCCTGAGTCCAAGCCCCCTGACCAACAACAATAACAACAAAAAATTGGATCATATATGACTGGACTGGCTGGACTGGCTTAGATGAAGTATATGTTTTTGAATCTATCTTGACTTGTTCTAATCTGGTTAACAGGTGCAAATCAGGATGAGATTGAATCAGGTGGGATAGACAATCCTAGGAAGTTTGACTTTGGGAAAGGGAGACAGATTTGTTGTCAAGTAGTTGTTAGATTTCAAATTTCTACAAAAACTCAATTCAAGTATACAAAAATTATTTATGTCTGTAAAAACCGTAGTTCAGTGATTGGTGAGGGGCTTTCTTATTTCAAGCTATTGATCTGCTAAATTACTTTGATATCATTTAATAAACTTTGAGCTAAACTAAAAGTTTTATGTTTCATTCAAATTGCTGGAAAAAAAACTGATACTGCCATTTACTTTGTGCCTATACACTTACTTTGTGCACATACAGCAACTAACATATGCCTTAAAAAAAGTTTTTTATATTTGAATGGTTTGTTATTCACTGAACTCAACCTAAGCTTCTCTCATGTGGCTTCATGGACTTTTCCATGGTATTTCTCTACTTCTGGTTCACCAGCTTCACTAAGGACTGTACTGATCTGGACAGTCCATGGTGACCAGGAAGTGGCATGAAAAATTTATCTTTTGTGCAACATATTCTGACTGTATCCTTTTTTTTGTCCCCTCACTTCCTATACTTCCTCCTCCTCCCCCTTCCCTGTCTTTCCTCTCCTCCCCTCTCTTTCCTCTCTTTTCCTCTTTTCCTAATCTTCCTCCTTGCCCCCCCCTCCTTCTGGGGGGGGGATTTTTTGTATGTGCTTTTTCTTAGCATACATTTTAACATAAAATGTAAGTGGTAGTGGCCTTGCCATTTCAAACCTCTATGGCATCAGGGAGGAATCTTTTTTTTTTTAGTATATATTTTTTATTGTAAAGATACTGTACAGAGGGGTTGCAGTTACATGAGTAAGGTAATGAGTACATTTTCTATCCAGCATTGTTACCTCCTCCTTTGCTTTTCTCCTACGATCCCTTCCCTCCCCACCTCCCCAACTCCTCCCTCCACCCCACCAAAGTTGTAAAGTTCTTTTTCAACATAGTGTCTTCTACATCTCATTGTTACAATGGGTATCCTTATTTCAGCATTTTGTTATTTCTCTTCCCCTCCCCAAATTAGAAAAATATAAAAACAAGATGCAGGGCACCAGAATAAAATACAGTGAAAACAGGGGTTCTGCCAAGGGGGAAGAACATACAAAAGAAACAAAAAAAATCACATAGTACATTATAAATACATTAAAAACAACAGCAAGAAAGAAAAAACTTCTTGTGTCCCTATCTTGGGGTTCATTTCGCTTAGCATAATCTTATATGGTCATATGTACATAGCTTTTGAGCTTTTCTGCTTGTCTTAGACATATACTAATTATTACCGATAAGGGAAACCATGGGACCTATGTTTCTTTGGGCCTGGCTTACTTCACTTAATATAATTTTTTCCAAGTTTTTCCATTTCCTAGCAAATGGGGTGGTGTTATTCTTTCTGATAGAGGCATAGAATTTCAGGGAGGATTCTTAACTCACCCTTACCTCAACTTTTAAATGTATGAAATGGGAGTAATACCACTTTTCAGTGTTATTTCTATAATTAAATATGAGTATTTATAAAGCAACTAAAGGTAGATGTTCAATAAATGTTTCCACTTATCCGTCATTTAATGTCTTTAATTACTCTTGTTAGATCTCTATCCATTTTCCTTTAACCCTTTCTTCCTTGTGTCACCATTGAGAACTCAAAAGAATGCTTTATTTTTAGTTCAAATGACATTGTTGCTTTTTACTGGGAGTATGTGGATGATTTCAGCAGTGTTCTCAGTTTGAGGAGCTTCTTTGCTTAGCTCAGAAACCTGGTTATCATTTATTTTATTATTTTGTGAAGAGATTCCATCGAATACTCTAAAGAACTTGCATTCAAAGGAAAATTGGAAACATGGTTCTTAATAAGTTACAGAAACCATTATAAACTCATTGTGCCTCACAAATACAGCTTAAACAGGATGAAAGGTATAATTTCTGTTGATGCCTGATTTGCTGCTAGGCTGTGTGGATGGTAGTATCAAGTTTTCTAGTGTTTCCACAATAATTGAAATAGTAGTAATGTGAATGGCACAAAGTTTGCTTTTGACAAAAAATATAGAAACAGGCAATACTGATCAGTGAAATCTTTACTTACTGATGAAGAAAGGGGGTTTTGAATTAAATATCTTTTCAAGATGACATGCACCCTTTAGGAATGGATGAATTGAAATCATATTAATGTTTTTGTTTTCTTTTTGCCAGTACTGGAGCTCTGAGCTGCCTTTTTTCAAGGCTTAGTGCTCTACCACTTGAGCCACAGCTCCACTTCCAGCATTGTCTGAGTAATTTATTGGAAATAAGAGTCTCATGGACTTTTCTGCCCAGGCTGGCTTTGAACAGTGACAGCCTCTTGTAGCTAGGATTACAGGTGTGAGAAACCAACCTCGTCATATTAATGTTAAATTTACAATTTCCATTGTGTCCTCTAGTGGACATTTTTTAAAGCAAAGTCCAAGAAATGATGAAGGTTATTGACACATGCAACAAATTTTAAAACAGTTTGTGGATCTCCAGTTTAAAGCTGTAACTGGCCAGTTTTTGCAGTGAAGTTCTAAAATTTATCATCTAAAAATAATTTAAAATTATTTTATAATTTAAAAACAGGCTCATATTGTCCTGAAGTGTAGATGACAAATTATATTGACAGAGTCAGAAAATATAGGCTAGGGGCTGGAGGTGTGGCACAACTGGTAGAGTTCCTGCCTAGCAAGTACAAGGCCCTGAGTTCAATCCCCATATATACATACATACATACATACATATATATATGCTAATATGTATGCTAACCTATGCATTTGATGCCTTATCCTAAATTAAAGTGTTCCAGCTTTAATTGGATCTCAGGAAAAAAAGCAAAACTAGAATAAATTTGGAGGTAGAACTGGCAGGAGGGAAGTACTCCTTGCCAATAGATTTGTATAAGGATGAAGGGAAGTTAAATATGTCAAGTTGAGTAGTTTGAAACATGTATTATTTAAAAGAACACTGTAGTCCATTGACAAATAGAAATAAACTCAGGAAAACTTATTAACTTTGTGCCCAGATTTCTAAATTATATTGAAATAATATTAATTGCACACAGAGTAGTATTCAGCCAAGGAGGTAAGGACTACTGCTGTGAATGGTTTCATCATTCCATGTGAATGGTTTCATCATTTATTTAACTAATAAAAGTTTTTATTGAAATACTATGCACCAGTAGTTCATGTCTATAATCCTAGCTACTCAGGAGGCTGAGATTTTAAAGTCTATGAGACTCTTATCTCCAATTAAGTACCAAAAGCCAGAAGTGGAAGTGTGGCTCAAAAAGAGTTCTAGCCTTGAGCAAAAAGGCACAGACAGAGCCCAAGTCCTGAGTTCAAGTCCCAGTTCTGGCACACAAATGCTACAGTCGAGAATATAAATTTAAATGTGGCTTTTAAAAACAAATAATTTCTAAATTTAAATGTTTTGTTGACAAAGACACTCATTTATAACCCAACATATCAAATCTAAACTAAGACCAAATCACATTTAAACATTGTTATTTCTTTGCAATAATTATTGCATCCTAAAAAAGAGCCCACTATGAGTTAATTTTACTTAAATAGAACATTGCTCAGCATATAAATGAAGGTCAGTAGACACCAGTGTCTTGGAATAAAATAGCCCTTTGGCAAGAAAATGAGCCACACCCCATTTAGTTTTTGCAAAAATAAAATTCTTTCCAGCTTTACCAAATTGTACATGTTGCACACAGCATGTACTTCGGTAATAGTTGATTCTGCAGCTGTGGAAACATCCATGAATGCAGAACTTTTGCCATCACCTGAACATCCAGCTCTCAGACTTTCTTTAGTAGTTTCTTGAGCTTTATCTGAAGCACCAGAAATGGCAAGAAACTAAAGATATAGTTGATGCTTTAATTTCCTGGTTGAACTTCATATTTGTCACTTACACTAAATTGGCTGTAAAACCTGAGATTTTAAATGTGACAGTTTTTTATCTGACAGGAGGGGATCTAAGCAATGTACTGTGTCTGGTATATGTGGTTCTCTTCAAGGGTGGTAATAAATTATTGCCATGTACCACTGGAAAGAGCTGTACTACTAGAGAATGAGGAAATTAACCCCTTTATTCTCCTATGGTTTCTTCACAGTGGGCCAACCCACAGCAGGTCTAAATCTCCATATACATAAGCCATCTTTCCATATGCAGAGGCAATTGGTTCCAGGAACTCCTTGAGTTACCAAGAGTCATGGATGTTTAAGTTCCTTAGGGAACTTAAAACTGGGTAATATTTGCACATGCTCTACTTACATTTTTTCATGTGCTTTGTTTTGTATGCTGTCAAGGATGGAACCCAGAGTCTGCTGGTCACTAAACAGATACTCTTTTTTTTTTCTTTTTGTCAGTCGTGGGGCCTGAACTCTGGGCCTAGGCGCTGTCCCTCAGCTCTTTAGCTCAAGGCTAGCAGTCTACAACTTGAGACACAGTGCCACTTCCAGTTTTCTGAGTGGTTTATTGGAGATAAGAGTCTCAACAGACTTTCCTACCCAGTCTGGCTTTGAACCTCGATCCTCAGATCTCAGCCTCCTGAGTAGCTAGGATTTCAGGTGTAAACTGCCAGCGCCTGGCATGAAATTCTTAACACTGCACTACATTCCCAACCTAACCCTATAGAGTCCAGTCATCTGTAGATTGCTATCTAAATAGTTGGCATGTACTGTATAGTTTGAGGAGTAATGTACCTGTTCATGGTTGTATAGTTTGAGGAGTAATGTACCTGTTCATGGCAGCCAGAGGGTTTTTTTTTCTGAATATATTCTGCTGTTGCTAGAACCTAACCATGAAAGTGGAGTCCTTGGATACAAAAGGCCAAATATATATTTGAAAGAACGAAAAATGAATGATCATGAATCATCCTTTCTGATAAAAATTAATTGACCTTTTCAAGAGCAGGAATATGAGAATGAGGAATTATCCAACAGCCATAGAAAAAAATGACCCCAGTTTGAATTACAGCATCATTGCCCTCAGATCTCCCTACTTCACATCACTATAGCTCCTAATTGCCATTTATCTTCTAGATTCAACACACAAAATTTCCTGGGGTCAGGCACTTTATTGTTATTGTAAATGTTAGAACAAATAACACAGTCCCCCAAAGAAACGAGAGGTACCCCTTAAAGAGAGGAGGCTGGACAGGAAAGTCCGTGAGACTCTTTATCTACACTAAACTACCAAAAACCCAGAAATAGTGCTGTGGTTCAAGAGGTACAGTTGCTAGTATTGTACAAAAGAAGCTCAGGGACAGTGCCGAGGCCTGATTTCAAGCCCCAAGACTGGTACCAAAAAGAGAAGGACATAGAAAGAGAAGAGGACTGGAAGTCACTGCATTTCCTGGTGACCAATTTAGAACTACCTAAATAATTACTTCATTTCTTTCACGAGTCTTTGTTAATTGTCTCCAATATACCTGGCATACTAAGATAAATTAAAAAACGTGTTAACATTTGATGAACTCAAGAGTCAAATCCAGTCACTGATTTTATAGATGAAGCAACTGAGGCCTTAGTATACAGTGTTAAAGGTCATTGGTGAAGGAGGCAGTCTCCATTACTGGAGAACCTGATTTTAGTAATGGACGTAATATACCACTATTCTCTCTGTATGTAAATATTACAACCAGGATCCAAAATTGTTTAGTAGCAGTGCCTCTTCCTCCCTGAATCAGTTTATACTAACTGGTATTTTCTTTCAGCTATTAACAGGATGCCAGGTCATTAACATCTCCATGAAAACTTTCCCAAACTCAGCATCTGACAGCTCTTCTCAAGCTAATGGAAATGCATTAGCAATAGCAGTACAGTGAGTGGGAAACTATTTTTCTAGGTCATAGCTATAATCCGGAGTGCTTGTGCTCTAACAAAACTGAAGCCCTAACACTGATATTAAAGCATTTCCTACATGGTAACATATCCAAAAGATTGGCAAAACTTGAATTCTAATATATTGAAAGTATATATTACGAAGTTTTACCATTCCTTATTTCTTCTAAATTAGATTGTATTATGCTACTAAGAGTCAATTATTTTTAGTGTGTGTGTGTGTGTGTGTGTGTGTGCATGCACATGAATGCACTGATATACTGACTTGAATTCAGGGACTGGCCACTGTCCTTTAGCCATTTCATGCAAGGCTCCATAGCTCCCATTATAGCTTTTTGGTAGTTAATTGGAGATGAGTCTCATGAACTTTACTGCCAGGGCTGACTTGGAACCATGATCCTCACACCTCAGCCTCCTGAGTGCTAGTATTGCAGGTGTAAGTCACCAGTGCTTGGCTCTAAAGTTTTTAAATGAATATATTATATATTCTCAGGCTTTGATTAGTCTACAAAATCAAGTGTTACATTAAAAAATATTTGGTAAATTTTTTTATTAAACAGAACACTTGGAAATTTACTGTCAGGTTAAAAAAAGACTTCTTGGCTAAAAACTGGAGAAACTCTACTTATTGCTTAGGAACGAAGGAAATGAAATATAACGCTTTCATTTCTGTCCTGCTTTCTCAAGATAAAGCTTTTCTAACATTTTTTGTTTAGTGATTTGGAGTGGAAGGTACACAACAGAAAACCTTCTGGTCCTTTTTTTACAAGCCTGTTCATGTTCAAAAGTGGCTTTTATTATAATTAATAAAATATAATTTTTGGCTGATGACAGGAATATGGAATTAAGTGGTTTGATTTACAGAAGACAAATAGGAAAATCACAGTCATATGTACTAGCCTGAGTATAGGCAGCAGAATTATTTTTCTATAGTGAAAACTTCCCTAAGTTATATGGGTGTGTCTGGTAGTTTCATCACAGTGATAAGTTTTCCCCCACTTACTCTAAACTATACTGAGATAATAGCTATAGCAATTGTATTTTGTAATGGAAAAAACATGTAATGGAGAATGTGAAGCCCGGAGTGGTGCCTGATGCCTTTAATCCCAGGCACATAGGCTGAAGCAGTGAGATCCCGTTTGATACCAGCCCTAACTATATAGTGAGATACTGTCTCAAAAAGAAAGAAAATAGTGTGGATTGAAATATAGATCTGTGGTGAAACACTCGCTTAAGCATGTGCTTTGGATTTGGTTCACAGCGCTGTAAATAACAATTACAAAAAGAAGTCTTATAGTACTCATCATAAACAGCCAAATTTTTTGTTTTGTTTTTGCCAGTCCTAGGGCTTGAACTCAGGGCCTGTGCTCAGTCCCTGAGCTTCTTTGTGCTCAAGGCTAGTGCTCTACCACTTGAGCCACAATGCTACTTCTGGCTTTTTACAGAGTAGATTATTGGAGATCAGAGTCTCACAAACTGGAGCTCCAGTGGCGCAATCCGCAGTACTTATAAGAGTCTCACAGTCGGCCCCAGTGGCTCTTGCCTGTAACCCTAGTTACTCAGGAGGCTGAGATCTGAGGATCGCAGTTCAAAGCCAGCCCAGGCAGGAAAGTCCGTGAGACTCTTATCTCCAATAAACCACCAGAAAACCGGAAGTGGTGCTGTAGCTCAAGTGGTAGAGCGCTGCACTTGAGCTGAAGAGCTAAGGGACAGTGCTCAGGCCCAGAGTTCAAACCCCACGACCAACAACAACAACAAAACAGAGTCTCACAAACTTTCTGCCCAGCCTGGTTTCGAACTCCAGTCCCCAGATGTCAGCCTCTTGAGTAGCTAGGATTACAGGGTTGAGCCATCAGCCCCTGGCTCAACCAAGTATATGTGTGTGTGTGTGTGTGTGTGTGTGTGTGTGTGTGTGTGTGTGTGTGTGTATACACATATGTATATATTTGCATTTTTTGTCATTTGTGGGGCTTTAACTCAGGGCCTGGGCGCTGTCCCTAAGCTCTTTTGCTCAGGCTAGAGCTCTACCACTTTGAGCCACAGCTCCGCTTCCTGTTTTTGAGTGGTTGATTGGAGATGAGTTTCAGGAAGACTTTGCTACCTGGGCTGGCTTCAAACCATGATCCTTAAATCTCAGGCTGCTGAGTAATGAGGATTATAGGTGTGAGCCACCAGTGGCACCTGGATTTATTTGCATTTTTATAGTTACTTTATTTTATTATATTTTCTTTTGGCAGAGTTGGGGGCATGGAACCCGGAGACTTGCATGTGCTAGGCAAATACTCCATCACTAAGCAAACCTCCATCTCTTTATTTTGCCTTTTGCAAGCTTATTCTCCTCCTCCTCCTCTTCTTCCTCCTCCTCTTCCTCCTCCTCCTCCTCCTTCCCTTCCTCCTTCTCCTCCTCCTCCTTCCCTTCTTCCTCCTCCTCCTCCTCCTCCCTTTTCTAAGTACTAGGATTTGAGCTCATGGGCCTTGTGCTTGGTTAGGCAGGTGCTAATCACTTGATCTACTACACTTTTCTCTTTTTGGATAAGCGCTCCTGATTTTGCCTAGGGATCTGCCTCTGACACTGATTCTTTTCACTAGGCCTCCTAGTAGCTGAAATAACCTGATTTGTTTGATAAGATGGAGTCTTTTTTTGTTTTGCCCTGGCCTGACGTTGAACTGTAATCCTCCTGATGTCTATCTCCCAAATATCTAGGATCTAGGATTATAGTTTGAGACCATATTCAGCCTGTAACTCATCCTTTTTTGGCAATTCAGTACTATAGTTTGAACTCAGGGATTGACACTTGATAAGTTGGTACTCTACCACTTGAGCCATGCCTGCAGCCTCTTCTTTTTGCTTTGCTTGTTTGTGAGAGAGGCTCTAGATTAGACTATGAACATCCTATTATAGTCCCTACAGTTGCTGAATGGAAAACATGCACCAAGATGCTCAACCTTTTCTGTGGAGATAGAATCTTGTGAACTTGTTTGCCTGCTGGAACCTCAGTCTTCCTGACACTAGCCTCCCAAGTAGCTGGGATTATAGATGTGAGTCGCTAGTGCCTAGCTATAAATTCATTCTTGAAAGCAGTGAGTTCTCAGAGCCTGTGAACCTGGAACCATCTATCCCATCTGAAGAAATGGGCTAAAGACTTTATTTAGCCAATTTCTGACATGAAAAGCTGGAATTGGGAAGAGGTCAGTTACTCCTGCATGGACGACTTTTTGCTATTTTGTGATTTTTTTTTTTGCTTTTTTTGTGATTTTTAGCATGTGAAGACCACAAAATCCCTTTGACTAGTGGCAAAACTCATTTTAATCACTCCTTTCAGTTGTACCAAGTTGCCAAAGAAAATATCAACTGAGCAAGACTCATCAATTACAGCCCAGCAAGCCTAGTGTATGTTTATGCATGCTACTCTATCCTCAAAGAAATACAATGAGGCATATCAGCAAAACTAAAATAAGTAAAATTTGTAAGGCCTTCCCCCTACATTTGAATGGTAAGGTCATATAACCACTTTTTAGGAGGCCAAGATATTTTTGCAGCCAATCTTAAGGATAAATCTACATTGTGTTCAAGACTCTGTGTTGGGCCAAATTTAACAATGACCATTATGTGTAGAAAATAGCAACCATTGTTGCTGAACTAAACTCTCTGGAGATTTAACAAAAGTGAATTAAGCTAACAAAACCTTCATGGCTGCATAACCAAATAAATTGGCCAGAGAATTGGGTTAGAAATAGGACAGTAGAATTGATGAATTAATTATACCTGGTGAAGCAATCCTGAACTCTGTATAAAGCTGCTTGTCAGAATGAGTAGTTCCCAGAGTGTGCATACAGTTTTGGATTTCTCAAAGAGAAATTTTTGTGGAAGCCCCTAATAAATATTCAGGAGATGTGAAGATGTATAGCCAACCCCCACTGAAGAGGAGTGAATTTGTTTAGTGTTTCCAGCATGTGTATATATTTGCAAGAATTCCATGGAGAAGTGGACGCCTTAGTAAGGTTCTTGAACTGAATATTGGCAATCTTCAGGATGTTTTACTAGAAAATCAGGCAATAATTTTTCTTTATGAACTTGGAGTAACAGCGGAAGTCAGAAAACATTTTCACATGCAAATGGATCTGAAGCACCTCCTGGCTGCATTTAACACTTTGAGGTGATGGCAGCATCTGGTAACAAGCAGAAACCTGAGCTTCACATTACAGCTTGTTGGAGTTAGTTATTTAAAGGGGGGCTTTTCTATGTCTTCCAGAGAACTGACAAGGTTAATCTTGGACTATGGCAAGCCCACAGGAAATGCTAAAGTGGCCCTTTCTTTTGAAGGTTGCCGTTGTTGTTCTTCATGAGGTGAAATACTAGTCATTTTAAAGTTTGGAAACCAAAGTAGTAGTATATTGACAGCTAAATAAGATTAGTTTTCCTTTCCTTTTTTTGTGGGGCAAGTTTCATTTGTAGAGTACTTAATTTTGTGCCAAGAATTATCTTAAATGCTAAAAATACATGGCTAGAGGAAACAAAATCACTGCCCTTATATAATGTGATAAATCTTTAAGCGGTAGAGGATTTTAAACCCTTTTAGTGCTATCATTCAGCTAAAAACCTTCATTGAAAGAGTCTTGAGAAGTCTCACAATTTTATATGATTTCAATGGGGACAAATCAGACAAGCTCTAGTGGCCCATGTCTGTAATCCTAGCTACTCAAGAGGCTGAGATCTGAGGGTTGTGGTTCAAATCCAGCCGAGGCAGGAACACCCATGAGACCCTTATGGTCAATTAACCACTAAATAGCTGAAAGTGAAGTTGTGGCTGAGATGATAAAGCGCTAGGCTTTAACACAAAAGCTCAGGGACATTGCCTAGCTCCAGTGCCAGCACCTCCCCTCCTTCAAAAAAAAATAGGGACACAGACTGGAAAGGTGGCTTAGTGGCAGAGTGCTTGCCTAGCATGCATGATGCCCTGGCGATTCCTCAGCACCACATAAGCACAAAAAGCTGGAAGTGGTGCTGTGGCTCAAGTGGTAGAGTGCTAGCCTTGAGCTGAAGAGCTGAGGGACAGTGTACAGGCCCAGAGTTCAGGCCCTACAACCAGAAAAAAAAAGCCCAGGGACAGTTTCCAGGCCCTGAGTTCAAGCCCCAGGACTGGCAAAAAAAATAGGGACAAATGAACAAATTGTATGTAATGCTGAGCAAGAAGCTAGAAGCTTATCATATTTTCTTCCTTCTTATATTTTGTGAATCAATGTTGATGCTTAGACTGCTTGAGTGGGTGAGAAATCTTTTCAGTTTAACTTTTGGATTTATCTTTAGAATAGGATGAGTTTCTATGGAGGTGTGGAGGGGACATGGAGTCCAGACTAATGCAAAATCACAGACATTGGTAAATGGACCTTCTGTCATGTGAAGAATGGTAAAAATCCTTAAATGTATTTCATGCTCACCATGGAAAATATGGGCATATGGCTTGGTTATTTTTGCCTGTGTGAGTAGTACAAGAGCTGACTCAAAGGAGATGACATAGAGGTTCCTACCCTAAAGTGAAATCCAATGATGGGCTGTGGTGGAAAAATAATGTGGTCATAGCCGTATTTGCTCACATCTCTTAATTCATTTCCTTTTATAGAGGAGAAACCAAAGAAAGCCTCACTACTTTATTTTTTGTTACCATTTTTATATTATTCTTGCTCAGACCATTTACCCCCATTTCTTAAAATTCCATTATAATGAATTGCAGCTCACTTGGCTCAAACTGTGCCTTTTGATAGTCCAAGGATCTGGTAGGATGGTCATTGTGAAAGAATCATGCCCATTTCAAGGAGTTAGTATCACTAATCCATGTTCATGACATGAACATCTATGGACACACCCACTTCGAGTAGGGGGAAAGGCATGTTTTCATAGTTCTGTGTCCTTATATCATCAAATCATGCCTTTTGTAAACCATGCTCAACCAGTATTTATCTGTTGGATGAGTATGAGCCAGGAAATTTGGCTTTGCTTTCCAAAATAAAGAATACTTTCATAGAGATTTTAAAAGCTTTTATAGAAATGTTCAAAAATATATAAAGTAAAATACTTTAATGAAGCTCCTAGTTTTCTGTGTGTCTGTGTGTCTATGTATGTATGTATACTTTCACTTTCAAACCCATTCTCTGCTGCTTTTTAAAGAAAAGGGAAATCTTGCTGCTTATCAAAGAAAAATTTTATTTGCTATATATATAAGCTGTATATAAAGTCATTTTGTAACAGACTTTACTGTGTGCCTATCCTGGGGATTAAATTCAGGGCCTGGCCTCTGTCCTGGAGCTTCTTTTGTTCAAGGTTAACACTCTACCACTTGAGCCACAGCTCCACTTCCAGATTTTTGCTGATTAATTGAGACAATACTCTCAAAGACTTTCCTGGCTTGGCTGTCTGAATCACAATCCTTAGATCTCATCCTCCTGATTAGAGTTTTTTTCCTTGTTGTATCTCTTCCTTTCCTCCCCTCTCCTTTTCCTTTTCTCTTCTCCCCTCTGCACATTCCTGCTCCTTTATCATTTCTTTTTTTTTTTTTTTGTGCTGGTCCTGTGGTTTGATACTCAGGGCCGGGGCACTGTCCCTGAGATTTTGTGCTCAGGATTAGCATTCTACCACTTTGAGCCACATCTTTACTTCTGATTTTCTGGTAGTTTATTGGTGATAAGAGTCTTAAGGACTTTCTTGCTGGAGCTGGTTTTGAACTGCAGTCCTCAGATCTCAATCTCCTGAGGAGCTAAGATTATAGGCATGAGCCACTGGCACTCTGCTATCCCTTCATTTTTTGAATGAGAGAACTTTAGAATAGAAAGGTGTAGAACAGAGCTGGGAAGGTGGCTCAGTGGTAGAGTGCTTGCCTTGCATCCATGAGCTCCTAGGTTTGATTCCTCAGTACCCGCACAAAAAGCCGGAAGTGGTGCTGTAGCTCAAGTGGTAGAGTGCTAGCCGTGAACTAAAGAGCTGAGGGACAGTGTCGTGGGGTGCTGAGAGCTCTTTTGCTCGAGGATAGTGCTTTACCACTTTGAACCATAGCGCCACTTGCAGTTTTTGAGTGGTTAACTGCAGAGTTTCATGGCGACTTTTCTGCCTGGACTGGCAGAAAACTGTGATCCTCAGGTCTCAAGCCTCATGAATAACTAGGATTACAGGCATGAACTTTCTTTTAGGAAATACCTATCCAGCATTTAAAGTAAAAGGTGCCCTTTTGCTCTCTGTTTTTAATTAATTTTTCTTTACTTTTGTAATTCTCAGGATGGATTCTAGGGCTTCTTTCATGTGAAACATGTACACCTCTTAGGATAAAATGGAAAGGCACACACCCAAAACCTCCCATGATAGATTTATATATGGATCAGTGTAACATGTAGTTAGAATACAAAATCTAGACTTAGTATTTTTTTAGGGTTTATCCAACTTTTAATGCTATATATACTTTTCCCATATGAACTACATCCTCAGACTCAAAATGTAAGCATTCAGAAGAATAGCCATCTTTAGAACTTAGACTACATAGATGTTGCTCAGTTGGAAACAATATCCATTGAAATCAATGAAGAAACTTTAAAAATCTACAAATTGATGTTGACAGATTTTCCTCTGATCAAAGATCAGTCTTTAGCCAAGGACCAGTGGCTCATTCCTTGTAGTCCTAGCTACTCAGTAGGCTGAGATTTGAGGATTGAAGTTTGAAGCCAGCCTGGACAGGAAACTCCATGAGAGACTTATTTCCAGTTATTCACCAATAGCTGAAAGTGGAACTGTGGCTGAAATAGTAGAGCACTAGACTTGAGCAATAAAGCTTAGTGACAGTGCCCGGGCCCTGAGTTCAAGCCCAATAACTGGCATATACACACACAAAAAGATTAGCCTTCGAGGCCAGAAAATGGTGGTTCAAGCCTGTAATCCTAGCTACTCAGGCAGCTGAGATATTTTGGAGCCAGCCCACACAAACAAATCTGAGAGACTCTTTAGGTAACCAACAGAAAAAAACAGAACTGGAGTAATGGCAACAGATAGAACCCTGTCTGTAAGCAGAAAAGTCAAACAAGAGCCAGAAGCCCTGAGTTCAAGCCCTGTTAGCAGCGTGTGAGCATGTGCGCATGCATGCGTGCACACACACGCACACACACACACACACACACGTGTGCACACACAGACACCAGACACACCAAGGTTAGCCTGTGAGTTTGGAAAGCTTTATCTTCAGACAGGCTGCAGGCAGACAGTGCTGGGACTTGTTTTTAAAATGAAGAAATTGAGAACATCAAAGAGTCTCCATTGGCATAGTGAGTCAAAAGCAAAGACAGATGGAAAAATGTGTCCTTTGGCTTCTGCTGTGTTCTTTTCGTTCTGCATCGTGGAGCTTTGTGATATCTCATGCAGATATTGAGATGGATGTGATAAATGAAAGTGCTGTATGTGGTCAGTGATGAACATAAAAGAACATGGTCTGCCTCTTAATGAGAACTGTTCAGTTTTATCCTCTTTATGACTGAATGCGCTATTACTTTATTATGCTGGAAGTCAGTGATCATAAGATCACCTGTTTTTATGATCACCTGATTTTGTGTTATTTAAAGGTCTGGAGTCTAATGATTCTCTCACTTTCATTCTCCTGAGGTAAGTTGAGCAGGTTGTAGTGTGCATATTTAGGTGTTATTTCTGCAGTAGTTCTTGGGTTTGAATTTGGAGCTTCATGCTCTCCGTGTTTTTTAATTTTTTTTCACTCAAGGCTGCTGCTCTACCACTTGAACAATACCTCCACTTCTGGCTTTTTTTCTGGTTAATTGGAGATAACCATGTCTCATGATCTTTTCTGCTCAGGTTGTCTTTAAATCACAACCCTCAGACCTTAGCCTCCTGAGTAGCTGGGATTACAGGCATGAGCCACTGTCTCCTGGCCTTTTTTGTTCATTTGTTTATGCCAGTACTGCAGCTTGAACTCAGGATCTCACATTCTTGCTTAGCTTGTTTGCTCTTTTGCTCAAGGCTGGCACTCTGCCACTTGATCCACAGCTCCATTTCTGGCTTTTGGGGGGAGTTAATTGAGTCTTATGGACCACCTGGGCAAGCTTCAAATCTCGATCCTCTGATAACAGTTTTCTGAGTAGCTAAGATTACAGATGCGAGCCACCAGTACCTGGCTCAGTTATTATTAATTTGCACTGTGTTAGTAAAGAAGTGGTATTCTGAACCTAGCCCAGTACTACTATTGATTTTTTTCTGTTCTTTCCCATAAATGGTACTCACAACTAACCAATTGTTTAATTTAGGAGTTTACTGATTAGATTGTCAAAGCAGTTTAAAAGCAAATTTTAATAAGAAGAGCAGTTATAGCCAGTGCTAATGGCTCATGCCTGTAACCCTAGCTACTTAAGAAGTTGAGATATGAGGATCAGGGTTCAAAGCCAGGCCAGGCAGGAAAATTCATGAGACTCTTATCTCCAGAAAACTGGAAGTGGAGCTGTGGCTTAAAGTGGTAGAGCACTAGCCTTGAGCACAAAAGCTCAAGTACAGTGCTCAGGGTCTGAGTTCAAGCTCCATGACTGACAAAAAAAAAAGAAGAGTAGTTATCACTTACCATATACAGGTTCTGATGTAAATTGATGGTATATAGTAGATCACTAAAGCTTTCTAATAATGTATAAAATATTTGCTGTTATATGGAGTATAGTTATCATTATTACTATTGTTTGCAGTGTCCTAGATACTATCCAGGGTCTCATCCATGCTAGGTAAGTATTGTTCCACTGAACCACAATTCTGACTCACCCTGGATAAGAAAAAGAAGCAATAGAATTGAAGCAACTTATCCAAAGACACATAGAACCTAGTATATTGTGAAGCCAGGTTGTGAACCCAACTGTGTCCCTATATTTTTTTCTTTAACTAGAACACACTGTTTTAGTAGAAAATGACTTAGTTTATTGTGCTGGTAGAAATTTACTTCTTTTTTATATGGGTGGGATTTATTATTTTTTCATTATTGTAAAGGTGATATACAAAGGAGTTAGTTATATGTCACGTAAACAGAACATTTCATTTTGGACAATGTCACCCCTTCCTTCCCTCTCTCCCAACTTTCCCCTTGAAGTGTATTTCTTAAAGATAAGAGCTTATATATCAACAGAAAGGAAAAAAGTATATAATGTAAATAAAGATTTCCTCAACTAGACTTTGGACTACAAATATTATGTGTGGGTCAAAATGAATAATAGAGAACATAGTGATCTGAGACAGATAATTTGCCTTTCTGAATAATGTACTTGACTATGGATGGGTGACTTCCGACCCTGGGGAGAAGTTGTTCCATGCATTCTAAAATAAGCAGGTTACTTGGCTACTGCTCAAACTCTAAATAGGTATATAGGTTGTAGCTATTTGACCTGAACCAACTTTTAAATTCCTTCGAGTCCATGTAGGGTTTGAAAAATGGAGCTGGAATAAAGTTTTCTCTCAATGTTGTATGTGATTTAGAATTTATTAAATCCCTAGCAAAGGAGTGCAAGACAGACAGGAAGAGGATTTGTAAGTATTGTATCATTCTTTTGTCAGGGTGTTCTGTTTTGCTAGCAGGAAGTGTTGTGACTTGTTCTCTAAAGATGCAATTGTAAGAAGAATGTTGGGTTTCCAGATTTCAAGTTCTGGGCGTGGAGAAGGTTCTATTAGTCCAGCGAGAAAGAAACAGGTTTGTTCCTGTCGCAGAAGGGTAACTATTTTAATATTATTTTGTTAGGCTCTAACTTTTAGATTATTAAATATTTAAGCTGACGTTGAATTGTATGTTGATAAGCTTAATTCCTATTATTTATTTGGGTAAACATTTGGAGTGACCTTCTAAATGTTATTCATCCAAGTAGAATCAAATTTGTTTTATGAGAAAATACTTGAAGTTTTAAATTAACCTGTTCAGTGTATGTTCTGGTTTTTTTCTCCTTTATTTTGGAAATGCTTTTTAAAAAATGATTTCAATGTCCTACTTGCATAGCCGTACTTACCAAGTTAGATACTCCAAGGTTTAAGTGATAGAAATTATTGATGTTTAGAGAGAGGAGGAAGAGAAGGCAGGATTTCAGAAGCCTTTGATATTTGTTGAATATGTTTTTAAGTTTTGTGACAGAAATAGAGGTGGCTGTCCTGATGCAACATGTCATGATTACATTAGTTTTTCTGCTCTTACACAGTAACTTATGTCAAACAGCTGTCCTGATGTTAATAATTTACAAAATACAAGAAAGTCAGTGGTGATGACATTTAGGTGACATTCCTGTGATAAGGCTATGACAATGACTTCCACTGCTCATTGATCTTCCACTGCTCTATTGTACAAAGTAGATAACTAGATGTTTTAGTTCTCCAGATTTTTGTCAGCACAAAATAAGTATTGCTAGTTCACAGAATAAGTCCTGAATTCTGAGTTAAATGTTACTTCAGATTAGTTTTCCTTTTCTTTTCCTTCCTTTCCTTCCTTTCTCTCTCTCTCTTTCTTTCTTTCTTTTTTTGTGCCAGTCCTGGGACTTGGACTTAGGACCTGGGTACTGTCCCTGAGAATTTTTTTTGGTGGAGGGCTCAAGGCTAGTACTCTACTACTTGAGACCCAGCTCTACTCCTGCTCTTTTTTTTTTTTTGTAGTTAATTGGAGATAGGAATCTCATACTTTTCTGCCAGGCTGGCTTTAAACTGCCACCCTGAGATCTTGATTTTTTCCTGAGTAGCTAGAATTACAGGCATGAACCACCAGTGTCCAGCCTCAGATTAGTATTCCAACACCAGCATAAATGGGTGAAATATAAAATACAAGAATCTGGTGCTTTCAATTAACAAGTACAATATCTGAGAGCACATTCAGTGACAAATATGATCTTTCTGCTTAGCTCAAATTACTACCTGAATCCTTATTACTGAGTTGTAGATAGTAATATTCTATAGTATTTTTCTTTTGAGTTGAAGCTTACTGAGTAGTCTGAAGTTGTGTATGCTTGTGTGAATGTGCATGTGTGTGCATGCACATGTGCCCCCCCATACACCCTATACCCAAATATTGCTCTTGGCTCCTCAAACAAATACGTTAATTTTTTTGAAAATACCCCTTAGGTGTTAAAGTTAACTCATTTCATTAGCAGCAGCTTTGTTTTCCCGTAATTTATTCAGATTTATTTTGTATGGTATAGAAATTTGCTTGGGAAATACAGGAGGAATTATAGCTTTTAAAAAGAAGTATGTCCTATTTCAATCCCTTAGCTTGGTAAAAATAGGAGAAGGGGTATGATTTGCTTGTGCTATTCAGTTTGACATATTTACTTCATTATTAAGACATTAAGTACCTCCAAACTTTAGTATGACAAACATTTAAAGAATTTCTTCAATGTAAGTTAAATTGAGTATTTCTATTATTGGGTTCTATTAATAGGTTTATTTTAAGTAGCTATTGCTTTTAGATCTTATCTTTGTTTATGAAATTCAAAAAGAGGAAAGCAAACTTTTACTTAAAATGGAAGTATTGGATACTGCTCCAGGAAGTGACACAGGATTCACCACCCGTCGGTCAGAGTGACTCATAAGTATTGGTACTGGGGGAAAAAATCAATTAGAATCTAGCCAGAACTATTCTGGCATAGAATAGAGGTATTTCCAAAAAAAAGAATTCATTTCTTAATAGCTCTGAAGGAGTAAAGTCATGAAGTGTCTTCAGTGTACCTTGAAATATTCCAATTAGAGAGAGGAGAGGAGAGGAGAGGGAACCCAAAGAGAATAAATCAAGCAGTTGTGGGTAAATCCTGCTAATTGTGGAATCAGAAATGGGTTCATGGGTGTTGGTTGAACTATTTTTTCTTACTTTTGTATGTATTGAAAGGGCTCAAAATGTAGAAGTATAACTTTAGCTTGAATAAATTCACATTTATTTGTAAGTGTTAACTTTTATCTACAAATTGCAGGCCTGTTGCAACATGATCCATGCATAGTGTGGATTATTGTAAAGGTGAAATGAAATGTACTGCATGTATGCCAGAATTACTGCCAATAAGAATGCTTCTAAACAAACTCTCTGTTTGACTTTCAGCTAAATTCAAACAACAGGTTGCAGATATCTTAGAGTTTTGTAATATCTTGAAGTATTAAATGAGAGTAGTTGGGTAAAGCATGATAACAGGTCAATTGCATGTGAAGAATGTAAGAACGTTAGATTGGGTGAGAGCTTTCCCTTAACTATGTAGATGGGTCTCTGGTTTATTTATATTTTCTCTTTTCTTCCTTTCTTTCTTTCTTCCTTCCTTCCTTTCTTTCTTTCTTTCTTTTTTTTTCTTTCTTTCTTTCTATTTTCTTTCTCCTTCCTTCCTTCCTTTTCCTCCCTCCTTCCTTCCCTCCCTCCCTCCCTCTCTCTCCTTCCCTTTTCCCTTTCCTTCCCTTCCCTTTTCCCTTCCCTTTTCCCTTCCCTTCCCCCTTCCCTTCCCCCTTCCCTTCCCTTCCCCCTTCTCTTTTCTTTCCTTTCCTTTCCTTCTCTTCCCTTCCCTTCCCCCTTTTCTTCCCTTCTCTTCACCCTTCCCCCTTCCTCCTTCCCCCTTCTCTTCTCTTCTCTCTGGGATTGGGAATTTAAGGCATTGGGCATGCTAAGCAAGCATAAACTACACCTCTAGCCTTGTATATGTTTATTTGAGACAGGGGTGTGCCATGTAGCCTAGGCTGAACTGGAACATGTGATCCTCCTACCCTGGCCTCCTGAGTGTGGGGATTATGGAGGTCTGCTTCAGCACACCTGGCTCTTATTTCTCAATCCATATGAGCTAACTATATAGGCTGCCTCATGAGTAGGCCTGCACTTACCCTATTCATCCCCATCAGTATTTGTTTTTCTGACAGTACTGGGGATTAAACTGAGGGCCTCCCACTTGCTAGGTAAGTAAGTGCTTTACCACTTGAACCATATCCCCAGTCCCTCTTTTTTTGCACTGGTTCTTTCCTCTCTCCCTCTCTCCCTTTCCCTTTCCCCCCTCTTTCTGCTGGTGTTGGGGCTTGAAATCAGGACCTGGGTGCTGTCCCTGAGATTCTTTTGCTCAAGGCTAACATTCTACCACTTGAGCCACAGTGTTACTTCTGGCCTTTTCTGAGTAGTTTATTAGACTTCCTGCCCAGGGTGGCTTTGAACCTCATTCCTCAGATCTCAAGCTCCTGAGTAGCTAGGATTGTAGGTGTGAGCCACCAGTGCCTGGCTTGAATAGTCCCCTTTCGACCGCCCCCCCCCAAAAAAAAGCTCAGGAACAAAACCCAGGCTCTGAGAGTCAAGACACAAAACTTAAATAAATAAATAATAACACAAAGGGAAAACTGATTTTTTTTTGTATCAGAGAAGTACAAGATGGCTAAAATAGCTTTTTAGTTTACCTTACATATGTTCCTGAAGTCTTACACAATTCTGACATGATATATTTTCACATTTATATTGTTTTAGTCAAAATCTATTGTAAAAGTACAGTATCAGTGCAAACAGTTTTTAAAAAGAAAATGCTGTCAGTGTTCTTGATTGTGGTTAAATATACCCGCTCTTTAGTTTTACAATTTGTGACCAAAGTATCATGAAAATTTTCCAGATCTAGGCCTGAAAAATATCCTTGTAATAAGCAAAATCTGCTGTACATGGTAAATATTGGACTCTTAGAAGTTTCCCTCTGCATTGACTCCAGTAAGCAATTTTACTTTTTCTGTGCCCATACTGGGGCCTGAACTCAAGGACTTGGGCTCTCCCTTACCTTTTTCTGCTCAAGGTTGATACTATGTGTTGAGCCACAACTTCACTTTGGGCTTTTTAAAATCTAGTTAATTGGATTTGTTTTCCAGGGCTGGCTTTGAACCACAATCCTCAGAGCTCAGCCTCTTGAGTAACTAGTATTATAGGGATGAGCTACCAGCAGCTGGCTCAACAGGCCATTTTTCATCATGCTCATCTGCCATAAGTGAACAGTAAGTTGTTCCTTCTTTTTTTTAAATTTTATTTTATTTTATTTGTGAACATACTGTACAGAGGGGTTACAATTGCATGGGCAGGATAATGCGTACATTTCTTACCAAGCATTGCAGCCTCCTCCTTTGTTTACCCTTCACATCACTTCCCAGCCTTCCCCCTCCCCCCCACAATCCCAATCCTTCTCCTTTCCCCCTCTCTCCCGCCCCCCCCCAAGTTGTTCCTTCTAGTTTAACCTTTCTTAGATTTTCAGAACTAAAACCTAGACAGAGGGAAAGACTTTTGGAATTCCACTGCCTTCTTTTGATTCTCAAAGCGTGAAATGATGATACATACACCCTGTTAAACTATGGCAATTATGGCATTACCGAAATTCTATAAAAGTTTTCTTTAAAAAGGCAAACAAAACTTCTTTTCTCCCTTAAGCAAGTCCTGTAAGAGAAAGAGTCCTAAACTAAAAGGTAAATCGTATAGATACATGAATGTTTGGTTAGACTTAGAGTGAGACCAAGTTGTTAGCATTGGTACAGTGGGTGTGGCTGTTCACAGCACTTAGCATTCAAGAGGCTGAAATTAAGATGTGTGGAGTACAGGAATGATTTGCTTCAAGAAAAACATTGACATGCTTCTTTCTTTTTGGTGTGTGTGTTTCTTTTCTGGTGTGCAAGATTGAACCCAGGGCTTCTCTCTACCATTGAGCTAAACCCACAGGCTCCACATGAGCTGTTTTACCTTCAGAAAGAACACTTACAATTCTGTTGTCCACATTCTGCATGTTTTGTAGAATTACAGGTTTTATTATTTCAGCTAAGATTTAAGTAAATATTTCTTACTTTATACTTTAAGTAATGGAATATTACTTAATATTAGCTAGAATGGTCCGTGTCTATATTTTTTTAAAGAATATATATTATTTATAGCCAGTGGCACCTAAAGTCTTAGCTACTTAGAAGTCTGAGATCTGAGGATCACAGTTTGAAGCCAGCCTGGGCAGGAAAGTTGATGAGAATTTTAAGACCTACTGCATACTCTGCCTACTTCTGGCTGTGTGACTTAAGGCAAGTTATTCAACATATCTCAGCCTATTTGCTTTCTGTAAAATCAGAAAAACAATATTAGCCAGGCTCAGGGGTTTTCTGAGAAGTAATTTTCAGAATATATGTAAAGCACTTAGCATAGTCTAGAGTAAAAAAGGCTGTGATGAAAAATCCCAAAGATACATTATCGATGTTTTAGTTATTAGTGTTACCTGCTCTGTGCAGGCTCTCTAATGTGGAATGAAATGTGTAAGGGTGAATAACATGATCACTCCCATCAAAGAGTTTTTCTTTGTGGTACTGAGGTTTGAAAACTCACCCATGCCCCCAGCCACTTTTTTGGGGGTGGGGGGCTCTCGTTACCTAAGACCTCATTTTTTTCTTTTGCTTCCCTCCCTCTCTTCTTTCCTCCCTCCCTCCCTCCCTTCCTCCCTCCCTCCCTTCCTTCTTTCCTTCCTTCCCTCCTTCCTTCCCTCCCTCCTTCCTTCCTACCTTCCTTCCTTCCCTCCTTCCTTCCCTCCCTCCCTCCCTCCCCCTCTCTACCTCTTCGCCCTCTCCTCCCCTTCCCTCCCTCCCTCCCTCTCCCATCTCTCTCTCTCTCTCTCTCTCTCTCTCTCTCTCTTTCTCTCTGTTTCATCTGTTGTGGGACTTGAATTTAGGCCTGGATACTGTCCCTAAGCTCTTCTGCTCAAGGTTAATGCTCTACTGCTTTGAGCCACAGTTCCACTTCTGGTTTTTCTGGTGGTTAATTGGAAATAAGAGTCTCATAGACTTGGCAGCCTAGGCTGGCTTTGAACCATGATCCTCAGATCTTAGCTTCATGAGTAAGTAGGATTACAGGTGTGAGCCACCAGCACCTGGCTAGAATAGGGGGTTTCTAGACTGTAAGATTCAGAGGTGCAATACAACTAATAGGAAGTGATATTAGGAAGAAAGCACCTACTTAACTGAATGAATAATTAGGGCCTTGTAAACTGTGCTGAAAGGTTGAAATTTCCTTTTGTATGGAAGGCTCACAATATTTCTTCAGAAACAGGAATGTGAAGTGTACATTGGAAAGAAACAAGAAAGATCAGCTACAAGGCTTCTGGAGTAGACCAGACTGCAAGCATGAATGAGGTATGGTATGCTGGGTGCTGGTGGCTCAAGCCTGTAATCCTAACTGCTCAGCAGGCTATGATCTGAAGATTGCAGTTTGAAGCCAGCCTGGGCAGGAATTCAATTTACCACCAAAAAGCCAGGAGTAGAGTTATGGCTCAAATGAAAATGCCCGTGTTGAGTATAAAAGCTTAGACAAAGAACCCAGGCCCTGAGTTAAAGCCCCAGTGCTAGCACCAAAGAAAGAAAGAGAGGGAGGGAGTCGGGGGAAGGGAGAGGGAGAGGGAGGGAGAGAGAGAAGAATGGGATATGATAGAGAGAACATCAGAGTTTGGAAATGAAAACTCTAAAATGTTTGGGGGTTGACTCATCTTTCTTTTCTTCCTGATGGCCAAACTACAGTCTCCAGTTTCCACACCTGGAGAGTGAGAATAGAGTAATTGGAAATGAGGCTTGGTTTAGTAAATGGAAGAGTTGGGGGCAAAGGGGCAAAATAATTAGGCCAAGTGTGATTCACTTGCCTAGTATGAGGGAGGCCCTGAGTTTGACATTCAGCTCCACAAAAATGAAAAAAAGATGGCTAAAGTTCAACTGAATATTTGCTGACTTCTTCTGCCTTGACCACTTCTGAGTTGACCTCTGATCTTCTGTAACTGTGTTTGTCACTAACCTTAGGCCCAAAGCCCCAGTCTCTCAGATACCATCTTTTTGAACACTGTTGCCAGTGATGTCTTAACTGAGAAATTCCTCTCTAAGCTCTAAGACAAAGTTCATCTTAGAAAATGTTTGCTGACACCTGCCACTCACTGTCTATGACTGTGGTAGCTCTCAATGTTTGTCTTTGGTTTTCAGTCTATTTTCTCCTGTGGACAGTAAGCTCTCCCAGGGAAATGGGGACTTGGAGGTACTATTGTGTATATTTCTGGCACCCAACACTTACCTAGAACGTACTGAGACTTCTGTGACAGCCTGATGAATGAACATAGATGCAAAAGTGGGCAGAGGTGCTAGTTGAAATCTTCTAAGGTAATTGGAAAGCAGAGTGCTGGAGCTTGAGTATTCACAGTAAGAGTAGATGAGCTTTAGTCCAGGGACTAAACCTATGAACACTGCCTATGGGATCTAGGGACTCAGTTGCTGACTTGCCTAACTAGGGAGGAGGCAGGGTGGCAGTTTCTGTTGGTACAGGAAGGTGTGTAAAGTGTAGGTGTTCCAAGATGCACTACCTGTTTTGGATGAAGACAGGTGACAAATAATAGCCTGCATTGTTGGGTTCCCCTCCCATTTGAAGTGAAATAATATATTCTTCCATGTTCTGTTTACCCTTGTTGCCTTCTTTCCCATGCACATATTTTCTTCTTTTAAGAATATATTGCCCACTCTTTGTGATCAAGCTTTCTTTCCCCTAGTATACTAGTGGCTGGGATTAATTTAGTCTGGTCAATAACTTAACTTTTTGTATCCTGGTCCTGGGGCTTGAGCTGTTCCTGAGCTTTTGCTCAAAGCTAGACCTACTTACAGTTCCACTTCTGGTTTTTGGTGGTTAATTGGATGTAAGAGTCTCATGGACTTTTCCTGCCTGTCTGAGTTGAAACCATGATCCTCAGATCTCAGCCTCCTGAGTAGCTAGGTTATAGGCCAGCTACCAGTACCCAGCTGTTCTGCTCTCTCTTCCTCCTGCTCTTCCCTCCCCTCCCCCTTCCTCCTCCTCCTCCCCCTCGCCCTCTCCCCCCACCCCTTCTCACCCTCCACCCCCTCTTCCCCTCTCCCTCCCCTTCCTTCCCTCCCTCCCTTCCTTTCTTCTTTCCTTCCTTCCTTTTTCATATTGAGGCTGGACCCCAGGGTACTTGCTCAGTAAGTGTTATACCACTGAGCTTCATTCCCAGTCATATCCCCCTTTTTATGATTTTTTTTTTTGTCGGTCGTGGGGCTTGAACTCTGGGCCTGGGCGCTGTCCCTCAGCTCTTCAGCTCAAGGCGAGCGCTCTACCACTTGAGCTACAGCGCCACTTCCGGTTTTCTGGTGGTTTATTGGAGATAGGAGTCTCATGGTCTCTCCTGCCTGGGCTGGCTTTGAACATCGATCCTCAGATCTCAGCCTCCTGAGTAGCTAGGATTACAGGCGTGAGCCACCAGCGCCCGGCTCCTTTTTATGATTTAACAGCCATTCCATTTCAAAAAAGACATTTTCATAATCAAAGTTGATTCTCTACCCAGTAGTTTCCTAGCATGCATAGGCACCCTTCCTGTCCACCCTGCCTAGGACTGACACACACTAGTAAGTAGATACATTGTTGAGTGAATTGCATTTCTAAATTTGAATGACTTAAGAAAGGAAAACAAACTATCCTTCCTTTGCACCCTCAAATACATTTCAGAATTTGAGTAATAGTTTCAGGTTGTTTAGGTAGAGTGTTCTCAGCAGATTTGTGTTCAGGGCTTATGTATCGTTAAATGAACCAGTGGCGTGGTTTCATAATTGTTGTATTGTTAGTCACAGGCTGTAATTAGGAATGACTTCATAGGCATAAGATTCTTCTATGGGTGACGCCCTGAATTCATACCCAGTTGTACACCATATCCTTTTATGAAAAGAAAACAAACAAACAAGGTTTTGTTTGCTTTTGTTTTATTCCCTTAGTTGAAAAATCTGATTTCCTGTATGTCTAATGTTTAAGGCAAGAGGGTTTGTTTTTTCCTTGCTTTTTGGGAGCAAGGGCAGGCTGGAGTTAACAAAAAACTGAATTAGAGATCAAAGTGTTTTGCAGATAATCTGTAGATTTAAAAAAAGTCTAGAGATCCTAGATAGCTGTATTTTTGATGAGTTATTTCATTTGCTGAATTGCAGTGGAAGGAAAATATATTTGTTTTTTGATTATCAGCTCTGTGTGTGTGTGTGAGTGCCTGTCTCTCTCTTACATAATCAATTTCACTTTTGAGGAAAGACAGATTGGGAGTGAAAAAAGAACTATATCCATGTCAGCCTTTCCTTTTCCTGTCAATCGCATGTTAGGACATTGGAGTTCAATTTGTATTCAGCAAGTGCTATTTACTTTCCTCAAACTTTTATTTTCCATTGATCATGAGAAAATGTGCAAATTTAGGAGGAATGTCCAGCTGAGAGCTATTTTGAAAAGGGATGCTGAAGTGAAAATGAGTTTCATTTTTGTGGGTTTGCTTTAATGTGTCACTTGTGTGCTCCTCCACTTGTTGATAGAAACTGCCCGTAGGAAGAAGCCAAATTGAGATTAAAAAAAGTGGCTGACAGGTTTGCTTGAGGTTTATCTTCCTTAAATCACTGTGACTAAATGCTTATGAGTTTCATATATGAGGAAGCTTTGTTACACTCTAATGAATAGATAGAGGGAGGGATAATGAGATAACATTCCAAGAATCCCATTTAAAGGGCTCTTAGTAGAACTCGGGGCTAGCCAGATACTGGTGGCTCACACTTGTAATCCTAGCTACTTAGAAGGCTGATATCTGAAGGTCTCAGTTCAAAGCCAGTCCGGCCTAGCAATGTCTGTGAGACTTTTACATTCAATTAACTACTAAAAAAGCCAGAGATAGAACTGTGACTCAAGTAGTAGAGTGCTAGCCTTGAGCAGGAAAGTTCAGAGACAATACCCAGGCCCTGAGTTCAAGTCCTATGACTGACCAAAATAAAGAAAAAAGAACTAGTGGCTAACGTTTGCATAGCTCCTCTCAACTATGTAAAAGCAATCATCACCGTCTATTGTCTTTCACGAAGGATTTGAAGCTGCCATTTGTACTTTATAGGTGTGACTTTACCTGTGTTGCCTTTAATGTTCATGATTATCCTGGGTATATGGGCGTTGCTGTTTTCAGAGGAAGGAACTAAGACTCAGACTGAATAAACTTGCTTATGTACATGCTATTATGAAAGAGCAAAGTCAAGTCACTAATTGATGTCTTCTCACTACATATCCAACAATGTTTACTCTCCAGCGATCAATTTTTTTTTCCAATGCTGGTGCTCAAATTCAGAAAGTGATTGACAGATGTCAGTATGATATTTGAAAACCAGTGTTTTCTGAAAATGGCTAGGAAAGTGGATTAATGAGAAAATAATGTTTGGCGTGAATTACTGGTCAAATAATTTTGACTTTTAGCTTTGGCAAATAAAACACAATAGTCTTTCCTTTAGAATGTACTATGTCCTTGAGTGAGGAGCCACAGCTTGGCACAAGTACTCTGGATTAAGTCGTGTCTGGAGAGCAGTAATGAGGTCAAATTTTTCTATTTTGCTTGTGAACTAGTCTGGGAAGTTTTTGTTGCTTTGAGAGAAGGAAAAAATTCTATAGTACAATGAGTATCCCATGGAGATGAGTAGCATATGTATTATTTTAACTTCTAAATGTGTGTGTGTGTGTGTGTGTGTGTGTGTGTGTGTGTGTGTTAGGACTTGGACTCGCCTAGTTTTTGCTTTTTCACTCAAGTTTGGGCCTCACTTATACTTTTGGCTTTTTGCTCCTTAATTGGAGGTAAGAGTCTCACAGACTTTTCTGCCCAGGCTGGCTTCAAACCATGATCCTCAGATCTTAGCCTCCTGAGTGGCTAGGGTTACAAGCATGAGCAACTAGCTCCCCTAAGATTTATTGGGTTTTTTTAAATAAGTTTTTTATTGTGAAAATACTGTACAGAGAGGTTACAGTTACATGAGCAAGGTAATGAGTACATTTCTTATCAAGCATTGTTGCCTCCTCCTTTGTTTTTCCCCTACCATC
>NW_012267449.1:1166857-1234863 GCF_000151885.1 Dipodomys ordii
TGTGTGTGTGTGTGTGTGTGTGTCAGTTGTGGGGCCTGAACTCTGGACCTGGGAGCTGTCCCTGAGCTCCTCAGCTCAAGTCTACCACTCTACCACTTGAGCCACAGCGCCACTTTGGCTTTTTTTTTTCTATTTATGTGGTGCTGAAGACTCAAACCCAGGGCCTCATGCATGCAAGGCAAGCACTCTACCACTGAGCCACCTTCCCAGCTCCTGTAAAGTATCTTTAGAGATGGAAAACAAAGCACATTGTACGTTTTTACACTTGCAAACTTTTCATGCCATTTTGTACATGGTGTAGTGCATGCAGATGAGTAAGAATTTTGTACTAAAAATGTGATTGCTTAAAATATGTATGAAGAAAATTGGAATAAATCCTGTCAAGTATTTTAGTAATTGGAAGTATAGAACATCATCTCAGTAAACTATGAAATACTTTGAGATTACAGTTTCATTTCTGGAAAATTGTTTTTATACTTAATCTTTTAAAAGGCCAACTTTATATTTAACTGAAGATTTTTTTTTACCCAATAGAACTGAGACTCCAAGGTGTTTGTACCCAGCCTTCCTACAGACAAGTGGTCTGTCTCTAGAGACATTCTGAGATCATAGGTAAGAAAAGTTTATGAGCAATTTATCAGTTTTGTTGTTGTCTGGTGATACCATAACAAAGTTTGAGGGAAGCAGATCTCACACTGTGGCCTGAAAATTTAGTCCTGTTGCTACCAAAACACAAAAGGTTCTGTCTCTAAAAAATAATAACAAGCCAGGGCACTGGTGGCTCACATCTGTCATCCTAGTTACTCAGAAGGCTGAGATGCCACTATAATAGTGGCATGGCACAAGTGGTAAATACCAGCCTTGAGCAAAAAAAGCCAAGTAAGAGTGGCAGGCCTTGAGTTCAAGTCCCAGCACCTGTATTTAAAAAAATAAAAATTCCAGCCATTTATATGTGATTCATTCTGTGGGGGAAAACTTAGTTTATAGTATCATGGCCATTTTTAACTTGTCTAGGATTGAGAAACCTGAAATTTGAATTCCAGTTCCATTATCCTGATGAGCTAGTCAATCATCTACTAAGAAATAAAAGGGATAAGAATATCCTTCATAGGACCATTGAGGGTTTAGGGAATTAACTTATATAGGAAATTATCTAATGCATTAGTTGGCGCAAAAATGTCAGTGAATGAATTTGGTTAAAGTATAGTTTAATTGAGTGCTTCACAGTTCTAGGCATTGTGAGAAGTTCTATAGTAAGAAGGACACAAGTCCTAGGGCTCAAATCCGGGGAGAGGATCAAGTTCAGGGCTCAAATCACACATGTCAGTGTGATATTTGAAAGTCACTATTTTCTGTGAATAGCTAGGACTAGATTGGCTTAATGGGAAAATATTTAACACAAATTTCTGGTCATGTAATTTTGGACTTTAAACTTTGGAATATAAAACCAATGTGTCTAGTTCCTGTCATTGCTGGATATGTTGACCCTTCCACTCCTGTGCTTTAGGAGATTATTCTTAAAGGGAAGATTCAGAAATATTGTTTTCTAAATAAGTTTTGGTAAATAAGGTCCCATTTTTTTTATAATGGATCTACAACAGATATAATACCTATTCTGATTTTTTTCCTATATGAGACTTTTAGAAGAGTATTAATATTCATGACAATTTTTTTAAAAGTCTAAATAAACCTTTTTGATTTCTCTTTAGATCTTTAAATGGATCAAATGGCTACCACTCAGATTTCCAAAGATGAGCTTGATGAACTCAAGGAGGCCTTTGCAAAAGTTGGTGAGTATGTTTTGTACTATTAACTATAGGAAGGCTATCCTTATTTTCTGTCAAAGTTATTCTGTAAAATGTGCATGAATGATTGTTCCTAAGCCTTAAGACAAAATAGTAAAGATAGATGGGATACCCAGCACTGGTGGCTCATGCCTGTAATCCTAGCTATTCAAGAGGCTGAGATCAGAAGATTGAAGTTCAAATCTAGCATGGTCAGAAAATCTGTGAGACTCCTATCTCCAATACCAAAAAGCCAGAAGTAATGCTGTGGCTCAAGTGGCTAGAATACCAGGTTAGGAACAGTGTCCAGACTCTAAGCTCAAGCCCCAGGACCAGCACTAAAATAAATGTATGATGTAGGCCAGGTGTAGTGGAACATACCTGTTATATTTGTAAGCTCAGCATTGGAGACTCTGAGTTTGGAGGATTACAGTTTGGAGGCCAGCTTGAGCTGTAAATGGAGACTGTCTCAAACAGCAAACAAAACAGTTGTTTATCCCCACAAAGATAGATAGGATAGAAGGTACACTGACTCAACTTGATTGCTCATCTGGTGCTCTACCACTTGAACCCATGCCTTCAGTCTAGGGGTTTGGTGATTATTTTAGAAATGGGGTCTCAGACTTTTCTGCTTAGGCTTGGCCTTTGAACCACTATCTCCTGAGTACCTAGGATTAGAAACATGAGCCACTGGTACCTGGCAGTGGAGGGGTTTTTTTCTGTTTGTTTCTTTTCTTTTTTCTCTTTTACTCTGATCATGATTGTTT
This sequence comes from Dipodomys ordii, assembly GCF_000151885.1. Lineage (NCBI taxonomy): Eukaryota > Metazoa > Chordata > Mammalia > Rodentia > Heteromyidae > Dipodomys > Dipodomys ordii. Next base: position 1,169,409 of record NW_012267449.1, read on the forward strand.
TAGGAATGTATTTCCTGTGACCTTGTTTTATATTTCCCTTTTGGTGTTAGGGGTAGTTTAATTTGTTTCTTTAGGAATAGAACTATATTGTAGTATGAATGTTGTAATTGTTTAATTTGCAATGTTTAGTTTCTTCAACTGAAGTTGTTGAATATAGGCTTTGTCCTTGGGTGCACTATCTTAGAAGTGTTTGTGTGCAATGCTTCTTAAATGTTTATGTACAGTGTTTCTTAAAAATTAAACCTAACTGAGCCTGGTGCCTTGCTTGTAATCCTAACTACTCAGAAGCCAGCTGGAGTAGGAAAGTCTGTTTTAATTCTTATTTTATTATTTTAATTCTTATTTCCAATTGAACACCAAAAAGCTGGAAGTAGAGTTGTGGCTCAAGTGCTAGCCTTCAGTGAAAAAGCTAAAGGACAGCCCCTAGTCCCCAGCACCAATACACATATGCAAAAAAATAAAATAAAGCTAATCCAGACATGCATTTATCTGATGGCATGTGGTACACTTTTATCATCAAAAGAGCTTCATCACTCCAGGAAAAAAAAACCCTAAATAATAGGAAGAGAGAGTTGACCAGTTTGCTCCATGGAGGAGACAAGGTTAAACTGTAGTAAATGAGGGATTAATTAAAGGTTTGACTGCACAACAGGGTCACTGGGGAAGAGTTGTTAAGCAGAGTTTAGGACAGCAAACATCTTCTGCACTGTGAGTTTCTGAATTTTCTACCAGACTCTTATTAACATATATGTTGTAAATAATTCTGGAGCCCAAAATTTCTGCCTGTTCTGAATATTACTCTTTTGTATTCTCTCAATGTCTAGCACAGTATTACACATATGTTAAGTTTTCAATAAATATTTAATTGATTATATTCCAAGGAACTTGACACAGTCTTTGATGTACTGTCATTGTCAACCATATATCCAAAGGGTCTTTGTTATGACGATTTTCATAGTGGAATTTATTATTAAAGCTTTTGGCCATCATACTGTAGCACATAAAATTTCTCTCTCTCTCTCTCTCTATATATATATATATGTATATATATATATAAAACAGCATAACAAAGGCTTGTGTATAGTTTGTCTTTTAGAAATTCATTAAAAGGCTCTGCTGAAGCTTTTGATTTTCCATAAGAATCTTTGTAGTTGGCAGTTGCCATTAGTTACAGAGCCCTCAGGCAACTGTCAAAGGTGTTGTGGAATTTATTTTTTCATTCAGGGGGCCTTGAATTTTTTAGAGAAGCTTTATAACTTATTTTCCTGTCACTGATGGCTATTGCCTTCAAGGGGAGGGGAAAGGAGGACTATTCTGCTTCCCTTCAATTGTGACAAAATATGGAAACCATTATATGATTTCTCCCATCTATTCACAATAATAGCCTTGATTATCTCCTTAGAAATGCAGCAAAATCATAGTGTGTGGAGAAAATCTCTGTAATTACCACTAATTACAGGTTTTGTTCAGTCAATTAATAGTGCTTTGAAATTCCCTAGCAATAAATTGAGTATTAAGGTTTAAAGTTCTCCTTTCACTCACTTTCTGCACCTGCTTAGTTTTAAGATTCCATCTCATATAATTATTTTCATTTTCTCAACAATTGTTTCCAGTATTTCCTTTGTGGGATAGCAGACAATCTAACTGTTCTTTTTCCTCTACTTCATAATGTTTTTATTTTAATTTATTTGCTAGCATCCTGCATAACATTTCTTTTTTGGTTTTTGATGTGGGTACTCATGCTTGAACTCAGGGTATGGTGCCATTCCTTAGCTTTTTCATTCATGGATGGAACTCTACCACTTAACATAGCTCTACATCCAGCTTATTGGTGGTTAACTAGAGATAAGAGTCTCTTGGCCTTTCCTCCCCAAACTTACTTTGATACATCATCCTCAGATATCACCCTCCTGAGTAGCTAGGATTAAAGTTATAAGCCACTGGAGCCTAGCTATAATTTCTGTCTAAAGAGGAACAAGGGCAAGTGAAGTAGTTCAGTCCTATAATCTCAGTTTGCTGTGGTCCCAGAATTCAGAAGACTGAAGAAGAGGATCAAGAGTTCGAAGCCAGCCTGGGCTACAGAGCAAAATTGTCTCAAAGAAAGAAAAGAAGGAATAAATAATCTTTTCAGAACACAAGTGAAAGAAGAACCTATAAAATGTTTTTTGCATACTAAGACTCGTTTTTCTATGGAAACTAGTGGTCATAGTCTTCCTACTTGTCAAAAAGACAAACTTGAGGAAACGTTTTTATTCCGGGTTACTTTAGTACTATACAGACATCCTTCTAAATATTTTTCTCCTCGCCTCTCTTCTCCTCTCTTCTCTCCCTCCCCTCTCCCCATTTTCTCCCCTTGTCCCTCCTCTTCCCTCCTTTCCCCTCCCTTCTCTTCTCCCTCAATTCTAAGTACAGTGTCAAAAACTTTTTTGAACATGAAATTCAGCATTTTTGAAATAGAAGGAGGATGGAGTTTCTTAAATGACGAGGCACAGTGTGGGTGGGTTCTTTTGAGGTTGTCCACCACATGAAGCAAAAAATATTGGTTGTGGTGATTGTAGCTATAGCAGATTCCTCTCAGCCAAGGAAGCTGGCTTGTCTTCAGTTACTTGATATTCTCTAGTATATAAAATCCACATCAGGAGGATGCCACAAAAATATGGTGGTTTAGCAGAATTTGCTTGTTATATTTGCTTGTTATATTCATTTAATAAAATAAATCACCCAGCACATTTGTTTAATTAGACCTTAAGAAATTCACCTCACCCCAGTTAGAATGGCTGTAATCAAGAACTCTAATAACAACAGATGCTGGAGGGGGTGGGGAATGTGGACAGAAGGGATCCTTACTGCATTGTTGGTGGGAGTGTAAACTTGTTCAACCACTTTGGAAAGTAGTATGGAGGTTCTCAAAAGACTCCACATAGAGCTGCCCTATGACCCAGCAATCCCACTTTTGGGCATTTACCCAAATGATCATAAACAAGGCCATACTAAAGCTACCAGCACAACTATGTTTATTGCAGCATTATTTACCATAGCTAAGATATGGAACCAACCCAGGAATTCTATGCCTCCATCAGAAAGAATGACATTGCCCCATTTGTTAGGAAATGGAAAGACTTGGAAAAAATTATATTAAGTGAAGTAAGCCAGGCCCAAAGAAACATAGACCCCATGGTTTCCCTTATTTGCAATAACTAGTATATGTCTGGGACAAGCAGAGAAGGTCTAAAGCTATGTACATATGACCATATAAGATAATGCTAAGCAAAATGAACCCCAAGATATGGACACAAATATCTATTTTCTTTCTTAATGTACTATGTGATTTTTTTTGTTGCTTTGTATGTTCCTCCCCCACGGTATAACATCTGTTTTCACTGTATTTGATGTCGGTGCCCTGCATTTTGTAAATACCCTTCTCTAATTTGGGGAGTGGAAGGGAAAAAACAAAATGTTTAAATAAGGATACAGTTTGACCCATGGTAACAATGAGATGTACAAGACACTATGTTGAAAAACAAACTTTACAATTTAGGCGGGAGTGGGGGGTGTGGGGGGAGGGTAGTGTAGTTGTAGAGGTGGGAGGGAAGGGATGGTAGGGGACAAACAAAGGAGGAGGTAACAATGCTTGATAAGAAATGTACTCATTACCTTTTTCATGTAACTGTAACCCCTCTGTACAGTATCTTTTACAATAAAAAAATGTATTAAAAATACAAAAAAAAAGAAATTCCGACTATGGGACTGGGAATGGAGCTTAGTAATAGAGAGCTTGCCTAGCATGTAGAAGGCCCTGAGTTCCAGCCCCAGTGTGCTAAATGAACAAATAGGCAGACACGCAGACAGACAGACATACTAACATACTACTACCCATCTACAAACCCAAGGAAGTAAAAGGACTCATTCACTGTGCCCCCTGGTTAACTACTTCTCTGCAATCTTAGAAGTGAATGTATCTGCAGTCTTAGAAGTGAATGTATTTGGACAGTCTGAAAACGGTGCATTGATAACATGGAAGACAGTAGGTGTGCCTGTGTGAACTTGCCCATGGGAGCAAGTATGTAGGTATTTTTGTAGAGTTGGAGAATGGCAGCAGGTTGAAGTCCAAAGTGCTGGAATATTTGCACAGTCTAGTCTTAGCCATATAAACTTGTCCAACCTCTATCATCAGGAATCTATGATTGAATGCCATTGTGGCAAGTTGTTGTCTACTCTTAGCTGGGACTCATGAAATTGCCTCTTTGATTTGCTGGCATGATCTATCTCCAATGGAAGCTGTGAAAGGGCTACCCGATATTTAATTAAGCATCTGGAGGTGTTTAGCAGTGGCCTTCTCTCAAGTTTAATGTGTAATGAAAGCTTGACTTTACTACGTAGATCTTAGGGTGGAATATAATCTAAATTCTTTTGCACAAGTCTTTTAAAATCAATGGTTTGAGGCTATTCAAGATCATATTTGTGTGTGTGCTTGTGTAAATCTACCATTAGACATTTAGATTCATATTATTCTTTTAGTGCTAAAATTTCATGGAACATATATATTAGTCAAGCTGAAGTGAATTTTGAAGTTTTTGAAAAGCTATCCCTTTACACTTCACAAGTTTTCCTCCTTCTCCTCCTCCTCCTCCTCCTCCTCCTCCTCCTCTTCTTCTTCTTCCTCCTCTTTTCTTCTTCTTCCTCTTCCTCTTCCTCTTCTTCCTCCTCCTTCTCATCTTCTTCCTCCTCCTCTTCCTCCTCCTCCCCATCTTCTTTCTTCTTCCTTCTCTTTCTCCTTCTCCCCCTCCTCCTCTTCCTCTATTTTTTTTTTTGCCAGTTCTAGGGCTTGAACTCAGGGCTTGGGCACTGTCCCTGAGGTCTTTTGCTCTCTACCACTTGAACCACAGCTCCACTACTGACTTTTTTGGTGGTAGTTAATTGGAAATAGTCTCATGGATATTCCTGCCCAGGCTGGCTTTGAATTGTGATCCTCAGATCTCAACCTCCTGAGTAGATACGATTACAGGCATGGATCACTGGTACCTGAGTAGTTTACTTTTGTAAGTCCTAAAATTCACTGTCCTGAGGTGGGCATTAATAAAGATCCACATATGTGTTACAGATGAGGACCCATAATATATGGCCTCATTATACTACATTTAGACAGATTCAAGAATGGCTACACACACACACACACACACACACACACACACACACTCACACACACACTCACTCAACTTGAGGGCCAAAGAAAGTCCTTGTCTTTCTTACTGAGGGATTCCTAAAACAAAGTAACCCCCTGAAAGATCCATCTGAAGTGACAGATTGCAGCACGTACCACTTGAACAAGGGCAGTGTAAAATAACAGCTAAAATGAAAACCTCTTGAATCCTGGCTCAGCTTTCTCCAGACAAGCACTTAAAATAGCTTAAATAACAGGATGCAAGGGGAGGGAAAACATTGCCTTTTAAGGCTATGCATTCTTGGTGTGATTCAAAACTGCCGGAACATGGCTGTATAATAAGTTTACTTTGAGGTTACTTGGGGGAGGATACTGAGGGAGGTAGCTGGCATTTCAACTAATACTTGGTAAAAGAGAAATAATGCGATTTCCTTTTGAACAAAATGCAGATGTCAACCTATATGTGTCATCTGAGAAAGGCACAGAGAGACAGAATTCTCTGTAACTGAGCAGATGGCTCTTGGCTGGTAAATCTGGCAGCCAGTATGAAAGAAAGATGAGTTTGTATGGTGTTGTATTAACATCATCTTCATAATTTTTTATGGACAATGTTTTTTCTTGTCTTTCTTTATAAAAAGTACTTTAAAAACATACTTGGCTAGTTATTAAAAATTAGCTAGGCATTAGAGGCTCACCCTTGTAAACCTAGCTACTCAGAAGACTGAGTTCTGAGGACCACAGTTCAAAGCCAGCCAGGGCAGGAAAGTTCATGAGACTCATATTTCCAGTCAACCATCAAAAAGCCAGAAATAGCCAGGCGCCGGTGGCTCATGCCTATGATCCTGGATACTCAGGATGTTGAGATCTGAGCATCATGGTTCAAAGCCAGGCCGAGCAGAAAAGTCCGTGACACTCTCTCCATTAAACCACTGGAAAACAGGAAGTGGTGCTGTGGCTCCAGTGGTAGAGTGCTTGCCTTGAGCTGAAGAGCTGAGGGATAGTGCCCAGGCCCAGAGTTCAAGCTCTATGACCAACAACAACAGCAAAAAAGCCAGAAGTGGAGCTGTGGCATAAGTGGTAGAATGCTAGCGTTAAGTGAACTAGCTAAAGGGACAAGGCCCTGAAGTCAACACACACAGACACACACACACACACACACACACACACACACACGTACGTTAGCACTTTCACACACACACACACACACGTACGTTAGCACTTTACTTTCTGTCAGAATGTTGTTTAGAAATTAGGTGGTGCTACTCTTTTTCCTGCTGCTTGTTAATATGTATCCATTCTCACCACATTTTCTGAACCAAAAAGTCAAGACAGGCCTGGCAGAAATGCTGAGCCTGCTCTGCATAATGTATGAGGTGTCTGATACTTCCCATGTGCTTTCTCACATGTATGAAAATAAGGCTGGCGTAGACAAGCGTTCCAAATGGAGAGTCTTTTAACCTCATACCAGGGTATAGGTAGAAGTGGCATCAGAGCCAGAAATGGGTCCCACTTTGGCAGCTTTAATGAGAAGTTAAAGAGCTGCCATTGTACCTGGTGGTTGTGATCTTAGGTTTTCAGTCATTAAAACTACTTTCAAATTATGTCCCTTATGTCCCTATTTTCTGGGTCCATTTATTATTACATTACTGTATGTATATGAAAACTTAGACTAGGAAAAGTTTACCACTAAATATGATTTACAGCCAGGTGCTGGTGATTCACACCTGTAATACTAGTTTTCCAGAAGTCTATGATCAGAGAATCATAAGCTGAAGGCAATCTGGACATAAAAGGCTACAAGACTTTAAGTCTTTACCCACTTATTTATCGGGCTATTATTTATTTGAGGATTTGTTTTTGAGGGATTTAATTTTTTGAGTTCTAAGTATATTTTAGATATGAGACCCTTGTCCATTGTATGGCTAGTGAAGATCTTCTCCCAATCTGTGGGCTTTCTATTGATCTTGTTAGCTATGTCCTTTGCCATGTAGAAGCTCTGCAGCTTCATGCAATCCCATTTGTCCAACCTTTCTTTGATTTGTTGTGTTTCTGGGTCTCTATTAAGAAAATTTCAGTCTGTGCCAAGGAGACCTAGGGTTTCTCCCATTCCATCCTGTAATGTTTTTAGGATGTTTGTATTGACTCTGGTCTGTGATCCATTTGGAGTTGATTCTGGTGCAGGCTGATATATAAGGATCTAGCTTTAGTTTTCTACAGGTGATTAACTAGTTTTGCCAGCACCATTTACTGAAAAGGCTGTCTTTCTTCCATTCTATTTTATTTAGCTCCCTTATGGAAGATTAGGTGGCTATAGGTCTGTAGGTTCATTTCTGGGTTTTCAATTCTATTCCGTTGGTCCTGAGGTCTGTTCTTGTGCCAGAACCAATCTGTTTTGATTACTATGGCTTTGTAGTAGAGTTTGAAATTTAGTATTGATATTCCTCCAGTACTGTTGTTTCTGTTAAGGATTGTTTTTGCTATTCAGGCTCTTTTATTGTTCCATATGAATTTTTGGATTGCTTCTTCTATTTCTTTGAAGAATGAGGTTGGAATATTGATAGATATGGCCAATAGACACGTGAAGAAATGCTCAACCTCTGTAGCAATTAAAGAAATGTAAATCAAAACAACATTGAGATACCACCTAACCCCAGTTAGAATGGCAAAAATCAAGAACTCTAGTAACAGCAGATGCTGGAGGGGATGTGGACAGAAGGGAACACTACTGCATTATTGGTGGGAGTGTAAACTTGTTCAACCACTTTGGAAAACAGTATGGAGGCTCCTCAAAAGACTCCACATAGAGCTGCCCTATGACCCAGCAATCCCACTTTTGGGCATTTACCCAAATGATCACAAACAAGACCATACTAAAGCTACCAGCACAGCTATGTATATTGCAGCATTATTTACCATAGCTAAGATATGGAACCAAGCCAGATGCCCCTCAATAGATGAATGGATCAAGAAACTGTGGTGTCCACACACACACACACACACACATATATATGTGTATATACGTACACACACACCCATACACACATATATATATAGTGGAATTCTATGCTTCCATCAGAAAGAATGACATTGCCCTATTTGTTAGGAAATGGAAAGACTTGGAAAAAATTATATTAAGTGAAGTAAGCCAGGCCCAAAGAAACATAGGTTCCATGGTTTCCCTTATTTTCAGTAACTAGTATATGTCTGGGACAAGCAGAGGAGGTCTAAAACTATGTACATATGACCATATAAGATGATGTTAAGCGAAATGAACCCCAAGATAGGGACACAACTATCTATTTTCTTTCTTGCCATTGTTTCTAATGTATTTATAATGTACCATGTGATTTTTTTGTTGCTTTGTATGTTCCTCCCCCATGGTATAACCCCTGTTTTCACTGTATTTGATGTCGGTGCCCTGCATCTTGTAAATACCCTTCTCTAATTTGGGGAGTGGAAGGGAAAAAACAAAATGTTTAAATAAGGATATAGGTTGACCCATTGTAACAATGAGATGTACAAAACACTATGTTGAAAACACTTTACAACTTTGGTGGGGGGGGGTTCGGGGTAGTTGTGCAGGTGGGAGGGAAGGGATGGTAGGGGGAAAACAAAGGAGGGCAATAATGCTCAATAGGAAATGTACTCATTACCTTGCTCATGTAACTGTAACCCCTCTGTACAACATTTTTACAATTAATAAAAAATGTACAAAAGAAGTCTACAAGAATGCATCTCTAATTAACAAAATGCCAGGACTGCTAGAGGTATGATTCAAGTGGTAAAACACTAGCTCTGAGCAAGCAAGGTAAGAGTGAGAGACCCTGAGTTCACACTCCGGTAACATGTGCACATACATACATGCCTTGCAGTTCTGAGGTTCTAGTTAATAGTGGCATTGATAACATGGCTGCCTTCTAACATGCCATTATACTACTTCATTTTCTAGCCTTCCAAAACACAGGAGATCCCGGATGCTGCTGAAGGCTGTATTAATATCTTTTCTCTTTTAAAAAAATAAACCAAGTATTGAAAGTAAAATTAGCATGAAACACTTTAAAAATAATTGCATGCTATTTTATCTTTCAAGTATTTTACCAGCTAGGAGATTTAGTAAAAAGAATTGCTAACTGCTGCCATTTTTAGGGCCCCTCTGTCTTATTGAAATGGAAATTATTTTCTTGAAAATATGTGATTTGGGAGCTGTGATAAAAGCATCCTACAATTTACTACATTAAAATGCCTTTGATAAGCTGCAATAAACTTGGCATGTGCTGAGTAGGAAGAGAACAGGGGTAGGTAGAACTTCTGAAAGATGACCTGTGTTGTTATCATGTGAAGAAAGGGAAAGGAAAGAGCTCCCAAATGACTCAAAGGTTTTACAAGGATTTGGAAGCCAAGGTTTTCATGTAAGAGCCAGGGGGCTCTGTCTGGTAGATTCCAATGTCTTTGGCATGCACCTCAACAGTAGGGATGGTGTGGGTCTTGGAGAGTAGACTCCTTGTTTTTGAGAAGGTTCTTGTTAGGTTGCCCAGGTTGGCCTCAAACTCCAGGAATCATATGATCCTCCTGCTTCAGCCTCCTAAGTAGCTGGGACTATAGACATGCACCACACACAGGCTACATGAGTGTGGTGTGTGTGCATTCATGCATGCGCGTGTGCTGGACCAGAGCTTGAACTCAGAACATAGGTGCTGTCCCTGAGCTCTTTGTGCTCACGGCTAAGGCTCTACCACTTTGAGTCATAGCGTGCCTTTTCAACCCAAGCTTTCTTTGAATCTTGATCCTTAGATATTAGCTTCCTGAGTAGCTAGGATTACAAGGATGATCCTCCAGAGCCTAGCTAACAGGGGGTTTCTTAATAAAGCCATGGCAGGTGTCTGCATTTGGAAACACCTGATCTGACCACCTCTTCTGCCCCTTTTGTTGTACCTTCTCTTCTGGGTGTGTGTCCAGTTTGAAAACTAAATTACAGATCTACAGGCTGCTGGGTGGGGACAGGATTAGAACCAAGAGAATGAGACTGAGAGTTAGTTAAGAATATTCCTGTCAGGTTTTGGTTTCCTGAGGAATTGCCTTCTGGCTTTTTTTAAAAGGCTATTTGTGTATATTTTGCCATTTAGTTTATGGTTAGAGCAGTTTTTCCTCTGGTTAATACTTGAGAATCCATGTATTGTACATGCAGAATTTTTCCTTGTTGCTTGTATACGCTAGGTACTGGGCTATATATTAAGGCGGGACATAAAAATTAAAATAACCTGTATGAAGAGATGTGCAACTTAAGAAAGATAGTCACATGATAACAAATTCCTATTCCTCCCAACTCCTTTCTCATGTTCCTGTCCCTTACTAAAAGCATCTGTTATTACCACCCTTGCTTTGAAATGGAGTTTCCACATGTGGTTATTTTATGTTAGTTATATTTTAGGGTGGCTACTTCCTGGCTGCTTTTAATCACATCAGTGAGCTTTTTTCTAATTAAGGCTCAAGAGAGTTTTTGCATTGGGTTCAGGCAAACATTAGTTCTCCCTGCAACTCAAACCTCTATTTCCACTAATACAAATAAACCACCAGATAAGCTCTCAGAGCTTGGGTTGGTCTATTGCAGCTTTGAATTCATTATATTTTTCCATAGTTAAGTTTAAAATATCTTACCTTCCATTTCTATTGTCAAAAGAACAACTATTGATTACCTGTTAAATGGCAGGTCAAATTTGAATAAAAACCAAAGTTTGAGCAATGCGTAGATACTTGCCATTTCAGAAGTCAGAGAAAAAAGTGAGGTGGCCTATTGAGGTGGCTGAGATCAGGTGGATCACAATTTGATACCAGCTTGGGCAAAATAAAGTTCTTGATACCATGTCCCAGCCAAAAGAGTTGAGTGTGGTGGTGCCTGCCTATCTTTCCAACTATGGCAAGAAGCATAAAATAATAAGATTGTGGCCTGAGTGCAGACCCAGGTAAAAAGTGAGATCCTATTACAAAAATAACCAGGGACATGGAAATGTCTCAATAAAATCCTCCCCCATAAAACTAATATATTCTAGAAATAAGCATCAGTATGCAAAACAGCTTGAGGCATAGCTCAGTAGTAGATTGCTAGTTGAGCAAACTTGAGACCTGAATTCAAACCCTGATACTAGGAAGGGCTTTAGGGGCCATGACTGTTTTGCTCAGTAATAGAGAAATGAGGCTTGACATTTTATCTACACACAACTTCATCAGCCTTTGGATTAGAGATAGATATAATTCCATGATAAAGTGTTTGCATAGCACATGGGAGGCATTGGGTTCAATCCTCTGCACAACTGGAAAAAGTGAAGGACTTTACCAGCTTTCAAAGTAGTATGAAGTGGCTTTCATATAGGATCTTACCCATTTTAGTGAATGATCGCACTTAGAAAAAAACTCCTTGGATATACTCTGCTCCTGACCTTGTCTCTCACTGTTGGTGGGCTCTGGAGCACACCACATTTGCTTCATTTGCAACTTCCCCTACTTTAACTCCTTTCCTCAACATAGCCACCTTACTCATGTAACTCTGGATTCAACAAAAATCAGCAGGGGCTGGGAAGGTGGCTCAGTGAGGCCCTGGGTTTGATTCCTCAGCACCACATAAGCAAAAAGCCGGAAGTGGCGCTGTGGCTCAAGTGGTAGAGCTCTAGCCTTGAGCTGAAGAGCTGAGGGACAGCACCCAGGCCCAGAGTTCAGGCCCCATGACCGGACCCCACCCCAAAAAACAATAAACAACCGCCCTCAAAATCAGCAAAGTTGCCTTCCCTCACCTTTCTGTCTAAATGCCTTCCTTCCCACCATACAATGTCACTAGAACGGTTACTCAACTTGAGCACTGTGTACATTTTGACCCACATGATTCTATATTGCACATTGAGGATGGGGGTCACATGCATAGTATAATATCGTCATCCCTGGTCTCTGCCTATTGGATACCATGAGCATCTTTTCCTTGCCTAGCTGTGGCAATAAAAAAATTTCCAGCCAGGTGTGTGGTGGCAGATAATCGCAGAGGTAAAGAGGATCACAATTTGAAACCAGCCCTGCAAAAAGTTAGTGAGACCCTCTCATCTCAGTAAACAAGCTAGATGTGGTAGCGCACATCCATAATCCTAGCTTTACAGGAAATGATCAAGACTAGTCCTGGGTGAAAAAGTTTTGACACCATATCCAAAAAAAAAAACTAAAGAAAAATTATCTAGGGGCCTGGGTCAAATGTTAGAGCACTTACCTAGCAAGTGAGAGGCCAGGAGTTTAAATAAAATACCACCAGAAAAATTTAAAATATGTCCCGTATTGATTGCATTGTATTGTATATTATGTATATAACATTATATTGTAAATGACATTCTTTTGTTGTCTGTAGTATTTTTGGCCTCAAGAACAATATATGGTAGAGTTTTTGTATATGTGTGCCAGTACTGGGGCTTGAACTCAGGGCCTTGTGCTCTTGCTTGGCTTTTTTACTCACACTGCCATTCTACCACTTGATCCATACCTTCAGATCTGTCTTTTTTTTAACTGTTTAGTTGCAGGTAAGAGGCTCTTGGATTTGTTTGCCTGGGCTGCCTCTGCAGCCTCCTGAGTAGCTAGGGTTACAGGCATATGCTATCAACACCTGGCTCAGATTATTTCTTTCTTAATTTTCATATTTCATGTTGCTGGAGAAAGTAAAAATTTACTTACTAAAAATACATCCTCAAGTGGTTATAACTTTGGACATTTACCCTCTTTTCCATCCAACAAACTTTCAGTCCATGGATCAGGATTTTATTCTCTATTTTTAACATTCATTTAATCAGCACTTTATACATACTGTTAAAACTGCAGTAGCACAGAAATAAAAAGAATATTTATAGAGTCATGTTGAATATCTGCTTGAGTGAGTACCACATGTATTTCTATGAACTCTTTATTCATCTTGGATTAGTGTTTGTTTATATTTACTCAAAGTAAGCCCTAAAAGTAGCTGCTGCATTTCAGGTGTGATTTGAAATAGCATCATATTAATTCAGAAAAGTTTTATACTAATGAGAGTAGGAACATGAAGGCATGGTTTCAGTAGAAGTCGTTTTATACCATGTTGGTGTTTCATTGGTATAAAATGTAATTTTGTTCTTTTGGTGGTCCTGGGGTTTCAATCCATGGCGTTGTAAGTTATTAGGCAGGTGATTCCCCACTCGAGCCATACCCCCAGTCCTGTTTATGCTTTCCAATGTATAGTTTCATTGAGAGGATCTTCTAGGTAGTGCAGTCTGGCCTCAAAACTCTCAGTCCTACTGTGTCTACCTCTGGAGTTTTGGGATTATAGTCATGAACCACCAATGTGCTGATTTTTTTAAAAAGTGGTCTTAGTGTGTTGCTGGAGTTTGAATTGAGTGTCATACTTAATAAGCAGGCATTGTACTACTTCAGTCATGCCCCTAAGCCTTTTTTCTTTAGTTTATTTTTGTGGTATGGTCTGAAAGTTTTTGCCCTGAGCAGCCTTAGATAATAATCCTCCTAGGTATACCTCCAGAGTAGCTGTAATTATAGGCATGTACTACCACGCCCAGCTACTTCTGTGTTTTGATAATAGTGTTATTAACCAACCATGCTTGCTTAAAATCGGCAGTAGTATTTTTTGTTGGTTCTGGGGCTTGAACTCAGGGCCTGAGTGTTTTCTCTGAGTCTCTTCATGCTCAAGGCTAATGCTCTACCACTTGAGCCACAACACTTCAAGTTTTTTTCTGAGTAGTTAATTAGAGATAAGAGTCTTAGGGACTTTACTTCCTGGGGTGGCTTTGAACCATGATCCTCAGATCTCAGCTTCCTAAGTAGCTAGGATTATAGGCATGAGCCACTGGTGCCTGGCTGATACTGTTTTTAGGCAAAGCTTCTTACCCACTGTTTAAAATACTGGATAGCCTTGTGCAAGTGGCTCACACAGGTAATCCTAGTTACTAAGGAGGCTGAGATCAGAGGATCATAGTTTGAAGCCAGCCCAGGCAGGAAAGTCTGGGACACTCTTACCTTGAATTCAGAAGTGAAGGCAGTGGCTCAAGTGGTAGAGCGCCAACCTTGAGCAAAAACGAGCTCAGTGACAGTTCCAGGGCTCTGAGTACAAGCCCCAGGACTGCCCCCCACAAAAAAAGCACTAGGATAGATCATGAAAAACCTTGCACTTTAAATTAAAATGTACATTTTTCTTTCAAACACTCTTAGGTTCCAAATAATTAGAAAATATTCCAATTAGGTGAGCTTATGAAATAAACCAAAAATAATGGAAAATTCTATGAATTAATGTTTCCTAACCTTTTTTGCCCTTTTTTTCCCCTAAAGATCTCAACAGCAATGGATATATTTGTGACTATGAACTTCATGAACTTTTCAAGGAAGCGAACATGCCATTGCCAGGCTATAAAGTGAGAGAAATTATTCAGAAACTCATGCTGGATAGTGACAGGAATAAAGATGGAAAGATAAGCTTTGATGAGTTCGTTTATGTAAGTATATGAAAATCTACAATTCATAGAACTCACCATTGTTCCTTTGTCTTGTGGGATCTTATAGTATAAATACTATTATGTTAACTCATGAAAACATGTCACTTTAGCAATCTGCTAACTAGTTACCTTCCTTTTCATTGTGCCCACTCTGTTCAGTTAGTTCTTTCATAAGAGAACACTGTAAGAAAGAAAGCTCCCTATGAAAGGTGACCATCTCCTAACAGGATGTCATTATAGGCGTCTTTCAAAGTGCTAAATGACAGCCTTGAAATGATCTTTTTCTCTCGTGTGAGTAGTATGCCCCACAACTTTAATGATATACCCCAACTCAGTCTTAGGAGCTTCCTGAGCTAAACTTGCTGATTAAATAGACATTTTCTTCTCCTGTGGTAATGGTGTTTAACTATACCATTTTCTCTAGGGTGATCATTTTGATAATGAAAACTTAGAAGCATATCTTTTTAGTCCATTGGGAAAGACATTTCAATGTTTTGTTTGGGAGCACTTGGTGTGGTAGGCACACGGTTCTTGACTAAAGCCTAACTTTTACTTCCTGACAGTTGGAGGGTTGAGATTTTTCTAAGACACCAGCCACTTTCAATTTATATTTATTGACACAATAGACATATTTAAAAAGAGCTTTTGGTTCTTCTCTCAGTTAAGAATATACCATAAGATTTATTGGTTTGGATTTTTCTGAGACAAGATCTTGTTATACAGCCCAGCTGACCTTGCTCAAAATCCTGCTTCAGCCTCCTAAGTGCTAGGATTATAGACAGGCAATCACCACTCCTAGCTCCTGTTAAAATTTTATGGATACTTTTTATTATTAAGGTCATTTTAAGACTAGATTTGATTAGGCATTCTTTTGGATAAATTACAAACTTAGTGACTAGTGCCCAATATTTGTCTTAAACTTCCCAGCATTCCTGTCTGTCCTTTCCATAGTTTATTTTTTTCTAAAATTCTCATGTTCTCTCTGATTAGAATTACCTCCTTAAGAACACTGCAGGTCTGAAAGCATAATGACAAAATAATGATGTCTAACTCAGCTGTCAGTATTGCAGGGGTAGGGGAGGGTGTTAACTTTTTACAATGCAGACTTGGCTCATAATTATAATGATATAGTTCTTGCCATTTTTCTTTAGAAATACTGATTTCCTCCAACCATTTTTTTGTCTCCAGTTTGGGCCAAAGCCTTTTGCTTTGAATTCTGTGTTCAATAGTAAGTCACAATTTGAGCGCTTGCATGTTCTCTGTTGCATAACTCATTCCCCTTGTAACCGCATGTTGAGTTGTGAGTTGAAAGCAGCTCAGAGCAGTTAACTGTGATACAACTTGCACCTAGAAAGGACAGGCCTCAACCATTAAGATTTGTGGTAGACAAAATTATGGCAATATCTGCAAGAACAATGACCTTAGGAAGATTTTTAATTGCGTGTATTTTTGAAAGATGACCACTTCCATGCAGCTTTCAGTGGCTTTTTAAGTGAAGAGGTGGGATAACCTTTGTATATTCTTCAAAAGTAAAGAAAAGGGAGCCAGGCGCCAATGGAGACTCTTTTTCTAATTAACCAGTAAAAAGCCTGGCAGGAGTTGTGGCTCAAGTGTAAAAGCAACAGCAGGTGAGCAAGAAAGCTGACTGAGGGCATGAGACCCTGGATAAAAACCCCAGTACTGGCACAAAAAATAAAGAAGACGCATAATAATTTTGACAACAACAGAGAAATTTTAAAACCAAGTACTGAAAACATTTTAGGTTAAAATAATGTTTTAGACCTAGAAAAAGTCAATATGGTTACACTTATTTTTCAAATGAAAACAAACAATGTGGATTTCTATGAAAGGAAATGACTATACCAACACTACCTGGAAACAAGTGGCAACTACAAATAAAATCAATTTGTATTAATTTTGTGGAAGTATACACAGAGGGCAGAAAAGATTCCAAAAGTTATTGTAAATATGTGCTTTTGTTCTAAGCATTTGAAAATGAAATTACTTGATTTTTTAATAGTGGTACTGGAATTTTATGAACTTGGGCTCCTGCTTGCTAGACAGGTGTTGTACTGATTGAGCCATGCATCCAAACCTTTTTTTCTTAATTTGGCTCCTTTTTTGCTTTCTTCCCAGCTGGCTTGGACCATGAGCCTCCTATTTATGCTTCCCACTGTTGCTGAGATGACAGCCATGTGCCATTATGACAAGCTTTTTCTGTTGAGATGGATCTTGCAAGCTTTTTGCTTGGGCTAGCCTTGAACTTTGAACCTCTTAAGCTAGGTGTGAGTCAACTGTGCCTGGCTTGGATGTTTATATTTATGAAATAATGAGATTTTGTGAAAAGCTAATATGGCAATAAATTCCTTGAACAGTGGATCACCATGCTAAGCTCTCATTTTCACAATGAGAATCTTGTTCTTATATAATGACAATAAATTGTTGATTTTCTTAAGGAATATTTGTAATATTTCTAACTTCATAAGATTAAATAATACGGCAAAGTTCTTAAAACAATGTCAGGTATATAGTAAAAGCTACATAGATGTTAGTGTCAAGGAGACTATCTTCATTTTATTTATTCATTTGAAACAGTGTCTTGCCAAGTTGCTTGCATTGGTGGGAACTCTTGGACCCCCAAGGGATTCTCCTGGCTCAGCCTCTGTAGTGGCTGGGACTACAGGCACACCATAATACCTGACTACTATTTTTTAAGCAGTATTCTTTTACAAGTTCAGCATTATGAGAATTTCCAGAGAAAGGAGAAATTCAAACCTATTGCTTTGGAAATAAATAAGCCCCATATAGTAGAAGCCAGTCAATTTTTTTGTAATTGTTTGTGAAATCTTTCCTTCATAAGTCATATGCCTCTGGGTTGTTTGGGTTTGGCCACTAGGCCTATGTCAGAGTCATTTTGGGATGGGAAGAAGTTAGCTTCTTGCTGAGGATCTTTGAGAGAAAGGTGATAACACTTGTGGAAGAACCAAATACATTCCCTAAAGGGGACTGAAGGAGAGTGGACATTGCTGTGTTGGCAGGGAGTTCTTCACAGATGATGAAACTAGTCCTCCCTCATGGAGGAACAATGGTTCCAAACAGTGAGCTCATCTGGATCCCTGCACAGCCTTGAAAAGCTTCATTGAGAAGACTAAAGCACAGTGTTCAGCCTTGTACTCTGCCTTCTAATATTCTCACGAAGTTAAAGTTGATACTCCAATGGCTTTATCATCCATTCCAGCAGTTGCTTTACTAAAGTGGAAAGGAAAAGGCAAATTCTCAATCAATCTGCATATATGAATTCTTTATTGTCTTACATTAAAAGTTATAATCCAAAGAACAGGAAAGTACACAATCATTTGGGCTTAGCTGAAATACTATATTTTAAAGTATTTAGAAAGTAGAGGCTAGGAGTAGAGCTTAGCAGTAGAGCATGTGCTTATTAACTTAAACTGTACAAGATCCTGGGTTTCAGTCTCTAGCATCACAGAAATAAAAGGAAAGGAAAGGGAGGAAGCGAGGGAGTTGGAAAGAAGGCATTATGAGCTTTTTTGTTTTTTTAAAAATTATTGTAAGGGTGATGTACAGAGGGGTTACAGTTACATAAGTCAGGTAATAAGACAATGTCACCACTTCCCTCACTCTCTCCCAGTTTTTCCCTCCAGTCCCTTCCCACAAGTTGTATATTTTCATTTTCAACAGTGTCCAGTGAGGACCACTGCTGCATTTGTTCACCCTTTTTTCCTCCAGCCATACAATCTTCTTTTTAAAAAATTTAATTAGATTCTTGCATTTCATTCCCAAACTTCAGAAGTTGTACTAGACCATAGAAGTCATTTCATTACAATACAATACTACTTCTTTTTTTCTTCCTTTTTCTTTTCATTTTAATCATCACATTTTCCTATGGCACATGCAAATCGGGATTTATCTGTGGGCTGAAATTGTGCTCATTGAAACAGCCTAATTTCTAGCCGACAATAATGCTTACTACGAAAGCACTAATACAGAGAAAACCAGCCTGGTACATCACTGTGAGGCAGTACCATGTTGTGCCCATTGTAGTGTCATGTGGTATGGCAGGAATGAGGAAATGCCACTTCTCAGAAGTTTTTTTTAATTGTGAAAATACTGTACAGAGGGATTACAATTACATGGGCAAGGTAATGAGTACATTTCTTATCAAGCATTGTTGTCTCCTCCTTTGTTTCCCCTTCCCATTCCTTCCCATCCCCCCCCAAAGTTGTAAAGTTTGTTTTTCGACATAACGACTTGTGCATCTCATTGTTGCAATGGGTCCACCTGTGTCCCTATTTAAATTATTTGTTTTTTCCTTTCCCCTCCACAAATTATACCAACATCAAATACATTTATACAGTTATACCATGGGGGAGGGACATACAAGGCAACATAGAAATTATCTTATAAATATGTTAGAAACAATTGCAAGAAAGAAAAAACATTTGAGTCCTTATCTTGGGGTTCATTTCACCTAACATTAACTTATCTGACCTTTTCTGCTTGTCTCAGACATATACTAGTTATTGCAAATAACGGAAACCATGGGACCTATGTTTCTTTGGGCCTGGCTTACTTCACTTAATATAATTTTTTCCAAATCTTTCCGTTCCCTAACGACTGTCATTCTTTCTTATGGAAGCATAGGACCACCTGTCAGATTTTTTTTGGGGGGGGTCCAGTTGTGGGGCCTGAACTCTGCCTGGGCCCTATCCCTCAGCTCTTAAGCTCAAGGCTAGCACTCTACCACTTGAGCCACAGTGCCACTT
Organism: Dipodomys ordii; assembly: GCF_000151885.1. Taxonomy (NCBI): domain Eukaryota; kingdom Metazoa; phylum Chordata; class Mammalia; order Rodentia; family Heteromyidae; genus Dipodomys; species Dipodomys ordii. The sequence continues at coordinate 1,188,854 of NW_012267449.1, forward strand.
CCGGCTTTTTTCCTTTTGCTTATGTGGTGCTGAGGAATCGAACCCAGGGCCTCATGCATGCAAGGCAAGCGCTCTACCACTGAGCCACCTTCCCAGCCCCAACCTGTCAGATTTTAACTTACTCCACAATGTTTAACTAAATGACACAGAATTGGAATGAAGTACTTGTCTCCTTACTGAGCCAGGTGCCTTGTTATCAAAAAGGGAAGCTATGGATCAAAACACATTCTAATTCAGGCTTTGCCACATTCCAGGGAGTGACTCAATTCAATTAGTTTGGCTTGAATAATAGAAAAATTACCTGGAGTGTCCAATTCAGATGAGAGTCAGTGCTATGGAGAAGAAAGTGGGTTTATCATTTGCACACAATATCTAGAAAAGTTAATGTGTCTGTACATCTTCTGTATTGTAGATATAGACACCAAAAACACTTTCTGTAAAATTACTGGCATACCACAGACTTGCAGATATAGAAAGTGGGAAAACTTGAATCAGTTGTTTCTAGACTCAGGCAAGTCAGGTTTCAGGAAAGGTAAGGGGACAAGAAAGGTAAGGGTATGAGATGATGCAGGCAGCAACCTTGGTACAGATTACAAAATGTCACTTGTTCTGATGGACTAGTTACAAAATTGTTCTCTCCTTCTTGAAACTTGGCAGTCTTCAGCAAGGTTTTAGTATTTCATGGGCTGGATTTTCCCAGCATGAACTGCTATATATTATGATCTTATTCTAGGCATAGGCTACAATCATGCTGAGATGAGAATATATATATTCATTGACAGCATGAAAGACCTTTGAGTTAATTTACATTTCTTTAGCAAACTTTCCATTACAGTTGTGTTTCTTTTGATAGGGTCACTTAAATGAGGGTTCTAAACAGCATTTAAAGGAAGTTCTTTGAAGTTTATGTACATTGCTTCTATGCAACTGGAGGCAGTGCTGTACCTTGGTAGATCAGGGACAAGTTTGGGGAGAGGGGCTTGGGGAGTATATAGAGATGCCATTAGAATGCCTACCCAGTCAATTTAGTGAGCTAGGATGTGAAATTTGCACTGTTTCAACCTGTTTTATACAATTAGAGTATACACATTAACTTGTTAGCCACTTTCCTTATTGTGAAGATAAGCTAGGTTTGGGGTTATAACTCAGTGGTGGAGTTACCTACCTGAACTTTCAAGGCCCTAGGGTCTATCCTCAGAAACAAATGAGACAGACAGAGACAAAGAAAAGGAGGAGAGTGGAAGGGAGAGAGGAAAGGAGAGGAACAGATTTTTCAAATCCTGACTCTCTTACAACTTTTGATTAAATGGACTCTTACTTTAGCTACCATTATGCTGCACTTTTTTAATTTTTTTATTTTATTTGTGAAGATACTGTACAGAGGGGTTACAATTACATGGGCAGGATAATGCGTACATTTCTTACCAAGCATTGCAGCCTCCTCCATTTGTTTACCCTTCACATCCCTTCCCAGCCTCCCCCCTCCCCCCCATATGCTGCACTTTTTAAAAGTGTATTTTAAGTGTTTTTAAGTAACATTCTTTACATTAAGAATTGGGGTTAGGAAGTGGCATTGTGGCTCAAGTGGTAGAGCGCTAGCCTTGAGCTGAAGAGCTTAGGGGCAGTGCCCAAGCCCAGAGTTCAAGCCCCACAACTGACCAAAAAAAAAAAAAAAATAGGAAATTAACAGGTTGACCTGTGCTTTTCAACAACCCTACTTTTGAGCTTACAAGGGATTCAATGCATGTAGCACTTCGTGTTTTTGAAAAGTGTGTGCAATTGACTTGAAGCTTCATCTGGAGTAGTACCATGATAGATTTGTTTAGCATTGCAAAAACTCAAGCCCAATTTTCCTTTTAACACTCATCACCTGGGGAAAACAATAGCCATCAAGATCTAAAATAAGACAAGTATGCTTATTGTTGTGCCTGAGTTGTCAATCAACAAAATTCTTTTCTTACTAGATTTTCCAAGAGGTAAAAAGCAGTGATATTGCTAAAACCTTCCGCAAGGCAATCAACAGGAAGGAGGGTATCTGTGCTCTGGGGGGGACTTCAGAGCTCTCCAGTGAAGGGACTCAGCATTCTTATTCAGGTAATGGGTTCCAGGTGATGTAGACTGGAGTAGGGTAGCTACTGTAAGGTCATTGGGGGGAGGGGGTTCTGATTAAGAATTCCACCAAGCCAGGTGCCAGTGGCGCATGCCTATAATCCTAACTGTTCAGGAGGCTGAGATCTGAAGACTGTAGTTTGAAGCTAGCCCAGGTGAATAAGTGTGAGAGAATCTCATCTCTAATTAACCAGCAAAAAGTCAGAAGTAGAGATATGACTCAGTGAAGCCAGAAGTGGAGCTATTACTCAGTGGTGGAGTATCCATCTTGAGTGAAAAAGCCAAGCTAGAGTGTAAAGCCCTGAGTTGAAGCTTCAGGACCAGCACAAAAACAAAACAAAAGAATCCCAGCCAGGTGCCAATGGCTCCCACCTGTAATCTCTACTTAGGAAGCTGAGATCTGAGTACTGCCAGTTCAGGAAGAAAAGTCAGCAAGTGAGACTCTTATCTGCAATTAACCACAAGAAGCAATAAGTGGAGTTATGGCTCAAGTGTTAAAGTGCTAGTGTGTCCCTTGAGCACAAAAGCTCAGGGACAGCACGGGGCCCCACAGCACGCAATAAATAAATAAATAAACAAAAAGAATACCATTGATGTCCTTGGTTAGATGCACTTGAGCTTAGATGTAATACCATAAAGTTATGACAGGGTTTTTTATATGACAGGTTTTTATTGTATGATTTTTTTTAGCTTACAAGAGACACAGTTCATGTCATGATAGATTTTATTACAGTAGAGTTGTGCAGTCCTATAAATGTAATTTTTTTTGTACCGGTACTTGGACTTGATCTCAGAGTGTGGGCACTGTCCATGAGCTTTTTTGCTCAGGATTAGCACTTTACCATTTGAGCCACAGCTCCACTTCTGGCTTTTTAAAATACTTTATAAGAGTCTCAATGATTTTCCTGCTCATGGTGGCTTCAAACCATAATCCTCAGATCTCAGCCTCCTGAGTAACTAGGATACCAGGCATGAGCTACCAGCACCTGGCTTATGCATACAATTTTTAAAAGACTTTATAAGTAACTTCTCTGAGGATCAGTAAGTGAACTGTTTTTGTTCATTTTTGGTTATATCCAAGTATCTGGTGTCCAAAGATGATAGCCACGTGTTTGTTCAATACTGCTATTACAACTATTTTAGGTTTGGGGGGTCAAAAGATTAATACAAAGTATGAACTGTTTTTCATTCATGATTTTAGAGGAAGAAAAATATGCTTTTGTTAACTGGATAAACAAGGCCTTGGAAAATGATCCAGATTGCAGACATGTTATACCTATGAACCCAAATACTGATGACCTGTTCAAAGCTGTTGGTGATGGAATTGTGCTTTGGTAAGATGCTAACTTGTTTTATCTACAGATTTCCAAAAATGTCCTTCCATAAACTTGCTCAGTTTGTTTCTAAATGATTGGCAGCTGCATCTCAGGAAAGAAACACAGGAGAATTACCTCACTTCAGTCCCTTTTGTTTCATCTCTTAAGTCTTTCTCTGAAAAGAAAACTGTCAGAGACTAAAAACTCAGCACCCATTTCTTCTCATCACTAGCAAGCAGTACATTACTACTTCGTTCATTTAAGTATGTCAGTGTCTATTCTGAAATGCGATAGCTTCCAAAGGGAAAAAAAAGGGCTACCTTCAGTTCACTCTCTCCAGTGACCTATTTTTAAAAAGCTCCTGTCACTGTGACTCCCCCATAGCCGGCAGGGTCTTGGCAGAAGTGATGGGAAAACCTCAGTGCTCTCTGCTGCTTCTTTTCTTTACAGAGGCAGTGTAGCACAGTGGTTAAGAGCATGCTCCAAGACTGATAGACCCAGGTTCAAATTCAGGCTTATACACTCAGAAGCCATGCAGCTGTGGACTAGGATAGTGAACTCCACATGTGTTTAGGTTCCTTTCTGTCATGAGCATTCCTAATCCAAAAACTGAAAGCCAAAATGCTCAAAATCTGAAACATTTTAAGCTCTGACATTTGTAAGGTAAATTATCAGAGAAGACACATTTTGGGAGAATGAATCTTGGATCTTTATTACATAGCAGTCTGCAGGCAGCCTGTTGTAATAAAGGCCTGCAGCCCACTAATACATAACACAGCTAGGACACAGGCCAAGGAGAAAGAAAAGAACAAAAACAATACCAACAAACTAATTCAGCACTGATGGAGAGCTGAATTGGGATTCCATGATGTCTGGAGAGCCAGGAGACAGGACACAGGACACAAAAATGGAGACACATGTAAGGGTGCCTATGCTTGTCAGAGTCTAAATAGTGTGCCAGCACAGGACAGGGTCACAGAACACTCCCGGTCCCAGGCACTGGACTGACAGGTTCAGTAACCTATCAGCCAAGTGCTGATAGGGATCTGGGCATATGCATCACCTGGGAGGCGTCACCCTCCCCTAGCATGAAGAAGAGATGGTAGACCCTACCATTCACCATGTGGTCAATATGGTGCTGGCTAGACCTGACCTTCCTACTTCAATGACACTGCAAGTGGACTACTCCACACCTAACTTTATGTGGCAAGTCACTGTCAAAATGCAGGTGCACTAAAAATAATGTATAATATTACTTTCTGGGCCAGGGGTAGCTCCATGGTAGAGATGCAGCTTGCCTGGCATGTTTGAGTCCCTGGCTTTCATCCCTAGCACCATAAAAAACAAATCAAAATCACCCTTTGGTTATGTGTGCAAGGTATATATGACACAAATGAAATTTGTTTGACATCCTCACAATAACCTCATTATGTGTATGCAAATATTTTAAAATCCGCAACACTAGTTCCAAGTGTGCAATATTTACCTTCCACACCCCCCATGTGGTAAAATTTAGGCTGAGATTCATAACATTTTAATTGTTTATAGTACCATCTGTAAGAAATTTTATGGTGAATAGGGAAAACCATGCATCTTTCCATATACTATGTATGTACGTAGAACATACCATGAACCATGGATGTTTGGGGCCCTGAGGATCAATTCTCCCCACCAAATAAATTTTTAAAAATATATAAATAGTACCAAATATGATTGTTTTTTTCTAGCCAGATGCTGTGGCTCATACCTGTAATCATGGCTACTTAGGAGGCTGAGATCTAAGGATCGCAGTTTGAAGCCAGCCCAGGCAGGAAAGTCCGTGAGACTCTTATCTCCAATTAATCACCAGAAAACCTGAATTGGAGGTGTGCCTTTAGAGCACTATCCTTGAGCAAAAATTGCCCAGAGATAGCACCCTGGCCCTGCCCCATAACCAACAAAAGAAAATATTTTCTTTCTAGTAAGTGACAGACTGTAGCCTAACTAATCTTTCTTTATCTCTCCACTGTATTACCAGTACCAAATGGAGTGTCTAGCTTCTTGAGACACTCAGAAAGCATGTGGTGAAGGGGGCTAAGAGTGTAACTCAGCAGTACAATGCTGGATTCCAGCTCAAGCACCATGAAAAAGCAGAAGTAAGACTTGAGTGAATGAAACAATCCCTTGCTTGGATGGGGGTATAGCTCAGTGATAGAAGATGGGGTGGACCTCATGTGTGAGTCTGTTTCTTCCTGTAGCATCAAAAAAGTCTTCTCAATAAATAATGTATTACTGTTTTTTGGATAGAGGGTAAAATTTAAATATAAATTAAATCATGTAGAAGAGTTTCAATGTATATCTGGTTATCATAATTGTTCACTGATCCTTTTCAATATGCAGATTATTCATTTTCAGAATGTAAACAATACAGGGCTAGCAATATGGCTCAAGTGGCTGAGTGCTTGTATAATAATTCGGAAACCCTGAGTTCAAACCCCAGTATCTCAAAAAAATGTAATCATGAGAAAATATGCTCCCACACTCTATTCAGAGTCTCAACTACTATAAACATTTTGGTCATATTTTTGGTGTTGGTTTTGGTGCTGGAGATCAAACCCAAGGCCTTTTGTATGCTATGCAAGCACTTTGCCACCAAGCTATACCTTCAGCTCTTTGGTTGTTTTTTTTTTAAGCATTTTATGAGTATAGTTTTTTCTTTTAGTTTGTTTTTGTTTTTTTATGTCGGTCGTGGGGCTTGAACTCTGAGCCTGGGCACTGTCCCTCAGCTCTTCAGCTCAAGGCAAGGGCTCTACTGCTTGAGCCATAGTGCCACTTCCGGTTTTCTGGTAGTTAGTTGGAGATAAGAATCTCATGGACTTTCTTGCCTGGGCTGGCTTTGAGCTGCAATCCTCAGCTCTCTGCCTCCTGAGTAGCTAGGATTACAGGTGTGAACCACCAGTGCTAGGCTTGTATGTAGTTTTTATTGTGATCAATCAACATGGTTTCTTGTTTAGATCACATGAAAGACATGTTTTATAGACTCTTTAAGAGTAATTAACTTTTTTCATTTTTGTTGCAGCAAAATGATCAACCTTTCAGTTCCTGATACAATTGATGAACGTGCAATCAACAAGAAGAAACTTACACCCTTCATCATTCAGGTACACCCTGTTCTCCACTCTTGCCATGGAACTGGTATAAAACCAGGAAAGCTTGTTCTACACACTGCATATTCTGTACTCACCACATAGTATCTCATTTAACCCTCAGAGCTGAAACTCAGAAAAGTCTGAAAGTTTGCCAAAGGTTAATAAAGAACTGTGGTGCAAATCTCTGCCTCATTTCAAAGCCCTATGGTCTCTTGTGGTAGAATATTTCCAGCTGGGTACCACCATCTCATTCCTGTTATAATACTAGCTACTCAAGAGGCTGAGATCTGAGGATTGCAGTCCTAAGCCAGACTGGGCAGGAAAATCTGTGGGAGTCTCATTTCCAATTAGCCACTAAAAAGTCAGACGTAGAGGTTTGGCTCAGGTGGCAGAGCGCCAGTCTTGAGTGGACAGTGCCCAAGCCATGAGCTCAAGGACAATATTTAAACCCTTCATGAGTTGGCCTATTTAAAGGAATGGAGCATTCTTTCTTTTTCCATTGGAAGAATATTAGACTATTAAATGGTAAGATCCCCTCAGCCTCAGGCATCAGATAGAGATCGGTAGCTTCTAGAACTTGACTTGGGTGCATGCCATACTTCTGGGACTCTCATTAAGACATTTTTTTGAAATACGACACTATCCACATGGATATATTTACTGCAGTCACTTGGGCTTTTCCTTTAGTGTCAGCATAATTCAGAAGGGGCCAAATAAAACATCTGAGTAATATTTTCAGTGAAAATTTTCACTGGGAAAAATGGAAAGGTCAAAAAGCAAGTGTAATTGTAATTTGGCTGTCTTGCAGGAAAACTTGAATTTGGCTCTGAACTCTGCATCTGCCATTGGGTGTCACGTTGTGAACATTGGTGCAGAGGATTTACGGGCTGGGAAACCTCATCTGGTGTTGGGTCTGCTTTGGCAGATTATTAAGATCGGTTTGTTTGCAGACATTGAGTTAAGCCGGAATGAAGGTAATGGAACATAGTCATTATTGGGAAAGTGGTTTATTGGGGGTATCTTTTTCTATTCATACAAACTATTATACTTTCACTTAAATTGAGGTGATTAGATGATAACTAGAATTAACATAAGATAATGCTATTTAGTTATTCAGGGAAACAGCCTAATTATAACTCTTCTTTTGTAGTAATTTACATTTGTCTGGCACTTTAAATTTTATCTACAACAAAGGTACAAAAATAATGTTCCCAAGTCCCCAAAGGTAACAGCCTTTTCTGTAGGGTCCACACAGCCTCTACTGCATGACGCCCCTGAGCTCCATGGTATTTATAATGCCTTTTATATTCTATCATAGATTTAGACTGCTTTCACAGTCTTGCCATCTATCTTAGCGTTCCTATATTTCCTGAGCCAGAAAAAAAAATCCTCCATCCTTTTAACAGCATAGACTTCTAGATCTCATTATTTACAGAGTGCATGCTTATATACAATCCAATGGCTGTCAGGTAGTAGGCAGTTCTCTAAAATTTTAAATGTTGATTATTGCTCCAGATATTCATATTTTATTTCAGAATTTCCAGCATCACTCCCATCATAATAGTTCTTAATTACTTTGATGGAAGAGTATATATTTGGGATTCTCCATATTTTTCAAGGTCTCATAATGTCTGCCAAATCCTATGTTGGACATTTACATGTCATAGGACTGGCTTTTGCACATTTTCAATCTACTCAGAAAGTCCTACTTATCTTGTGTGGTGCAGGGGATAGAATCCAGAGCCTTGTGCATACTTGGCAAGTGCTCTACCACTGAGTTATATACACCCCTAGCCCTAAAGGTTTTGCTTGGTTTCTGTTTTGTTGTGGGAGGATCTGACTGTTACCCAGTTTGATCTTTAACTCTTGGACTCACATACCAGCACTAACCAATAAGGTGGGAACAGAGAAGTACTACAAGATTCCAGCAGTGACCCACTACTCTGCCAGACTTGGTGGATTCCAATATATTAAAGGATCTAGAAAGAAGGAGCTTCTCTAATAGTTTGTCCTTTTTTCTTGTTATTATTTTTAGTACTGCTTTTATTTTATTTCTGAATTTTTAAATGTTTACTTTTATTTACTTTTTTTCTTTTATTTTGTAATCAAACTTCTGGGCTCAAGTGATCCTCGTCCTTAGCCTCCCAAGTAGCAGGAACTTCACAGACATGTGCCACTGGGCCTGGCACTAAGATCCTACTTTTGAATGACTAAAATTGCACCAGTTACCCAGGTGCTAGTGGCTCATGCCTATAATCCTAGCTACTCAGGAAGCTGAGATCTGAGGATTGTGGTTCAAAGCCAGCCTGAGCAAGAGAGTCCTTCTTAAGACTCTTATCTCCAATTAATCACCAAAAATCAGAAGTGGTGCCATAACTCAAAGTGGTTGGGTGCTGGCCTTGAGCAAAAGAGCTCTTTTGCTCAAGGCCAGCACCCAGGCTCCAAGCTCAAGCCCCATGACTGACCAAAACAAAACAAAAATTGCTCCAGTTGCTGACATCATATCAATGTTACCCTTGCTTAATTGATGGAAAGTGTGGAAAGAAAACAAAATTATATTGGCTCATGAAATAAATTAGATATGTAGATGTTGGGTTATTTGATTCTTTCCAGCCTTTGATGGTGGGGAGGAGGGTAACCAGAAGGAGGGCTCTGTACATATCAACACGCTACTTCTCATCTTGCTTAAATCCCTGAGCACCATAATGACACGAATCTATCAAAGATGATCTTTGCCTGATAGAGGTATAATTAGAACTTTAGAAATCAAATAGTACTAACTTTCTTGTTCAACATTAGTCTTTCATTTTATGGGAGGCAGTTATTTCATAAGAGCTACCCAACTTCTTGGATTTGAGGCCTTTCATTCTGGGGATGGATCTCAGGGCCTTTATACACACATGCTAGTTAAGCACACTACCACTGAGCTACTCCCCCAACACCTGTAGAATGCCTTAATCAAAAATTTCCCCAGTTTAAACATCTTCTATAATCCCTACTAACTACTAAATTAGAACAGTTAATGCAAATACATAATTATGTAGAAAATGTTAAAGTCAATAAATGTTAAATCTAATTTGGTATTTCAAATGTGGAGAATAATAAGTAATATTACTTTTTCTATTATATGTTTTCTGTGCATTCTCACAATACAATGTCTATGTATCACTCTGTAAAATAATTATCTACTCACATATTTATTTTTATTAGATTATACTCATGAAGCCAGAACTATGCTATACTAGTTCTTACATCTCTATTAAGATCGTCTCAAAAAGACTGGGCAAAGCTGGGCATGATAATGCACACTCATAATCCCAGCCCTTAGGAAGCTGGGACAGGAGGATCATAAGTTCAAGGCTAGCTTGGGTAACGAAGTGAAACCTTGTCTTCCAAGAAAAACAAAAAGGTTGAGTAAACTTGGCGTGACCCTTTGTCATATCATACATTGATTGAAGTTTTTATTTTCTTCAGCGTTGGCTGCTTTACTTAGAGATGGTGAGACTTTGGAGGAGCTTATGAAATTGTCTCCAGAAGAGCTTCTGCTTAGGTGGGCAAACTTTCATTTGGAAAACTCGGGCTGGCAAAAGATCAACAATTTCAGTGCTGACATCAAGGTAACTGCAAAGAGTCAGGATGCTCGGGGCAATATAATGATCTGGAGAATTGCATCCTTTATAACAGAGGCAGTCCTAATGCTATATCACTATCAACAAACCATGTTGCCTGTTGGCCTGATGGTAGATTTTATTTTTTTAAGTCCCTTTTGTTTATTAATCTGCACTCTTATAGGCTCTGGCATGCCAGGCAAGTATTTACCCCCTCCACTCCAAGGCATCCACATAGATTTTAGAGCAAAAGTAGCCCAAATAAGCATGTGAACACCACGTATTCATTTCATGGAAAACTCAATGCATTATAGTATAATGTTTTGTATTCTGCCTATTATTAAATATGGAGTTTACAAGTTGTAACATGATCCTTCTACTCCTGCCTTTCTCATGCAAATGAGCCTGTTAGAAAAGCCACCTAGAAAAGGCAGGTGCTGATGACTCATGCCTATAGTCTTTGGTGCTCAAGAAGCTGAGATCTATGAATGGCAGTTTAGGGCCAACCTGGATGGACAAATCCGTAGGATTATCTCAAAAAGCCAGAACCAAAGACATGGCTCAAGTGCTTTTGCACCAACCATAAATGAAAAAACCTGAGCAAAGTACCAGGCTTTTGAGTCTCAGTATTGGGAAACACAAAATGAGAAAAGGAAAAAGAATGAGAAAAAACCTAGAAGAGTGAAAACATCAAAATTATTGTCACCGTCAGTTTTCTTGGTTACTGTTTTTGTATGTATGTGCTGGTTCTACAGCTTGAACCTGGGGCCTGGGCTCTGTCCCAGAGCTTTTGTGCTCAAATCTAGCACTCTACCATTTCAGCTTTTTCCTAGTTAAATTGAGGTAAGAGTCTCTTGGACTTTTCCTTCCTGGGCTGGCTTCAAACTACTCAGATCTCAGCCTCCTGAGTAGCTAGGATTACAGGCCACCTGGCTTCTTGCTTATCTTTGTACCTGTTGTATTCTCTTATCTTTAGATGTTAGGAAGTCATGAGTGTTTGTTATTTCTCTGAATCCTACCTGAGCCCCTGTCCCAGTTACCTTCCTACTGAACCTGATCTCTAAAACAAGGCCTGGTACAGAAAAGTTTCCCAAATACTTCTGGAATTAGATTGAGCTTTCACACTCATAGACAGTCAGGGGGGAAAAAACAAGCGAGGTAGGAAGGCACTGGTAACATTCATTTACCACATGATGCCTTTGGCTCCTTACATGGAGAGGGACCAAAATAATTGTAACAAATATAGTTGCCTCCCCCATCTTTGCATTCCACATCTGTACATTGAATATATAGGAGGAAATTTGTGTATTATTGGATATGCGCAGACTTCATTATCTTGTTGTTAGACCCAACATAATATAGTATCACAACTATTCGGTTAGCATTTCCATTATAATTGGCATTATATGTCATCTTCAAATAACTTAAAGAGTATAGAAGGAATCTGGGTGCCAGTGGCTCACACCTATAATCCTAGCTACTCAGGAGGCTTAGATCTGAGGATCATGGTTCAAAGCTAGCCTGAGCAGGAAAGTCTGTGAGACTCTTAACTCCAATTAACCACCAAGAAATCAGAAATGGCACTGTGGCTCAAGTGGTAAAGTGCTTGCCTCAAGCTGAAGAGTTGAGGGACAGCACCCAAGCCCAAAGTTCAAGCCCCATTACTGACAAAAAAAAAGTATAGAAGGATGTGTTGTGTTTGCAAATCCTGCATTCATTTACAAAAGATGCTTTTGGCAGGGGAAGGGCATGTCTATAAACCCATTTCCCCATCATACCACCAGACAACTTCATTGTTTCATTTTCTACACTCTCTTGAAACTGCCAGTGTTGATTTGTAGGAACAAAATAGAGGGTCTTCACCAGCTGTCATTGACCAACAGGGCTATGGGCACAATTTCCTGGGATACTAACAATATGTTTCGTGGTGGGAGGAAGCTGTGGGATATTTGCTGTGCTGAATTTTTTTCATTGAAATTAAGGATTCCTTCTAAAGTCTAAGACCCAATTGACCCCACCTCTACTTTCAACTTATACAACATGTCCAGCTGGGTATATTTTGCATCATATTTGATGTTCAACCAAAAACTCATTTAGAAGTAGGTTTCATGTACTGGGGTGTATTTCCAATGTATGAAAGGAATTTTTTTAAAGAAAATATTTTTTCTTTTGAAAAACAAAGAATGTGTGTTTAGCCAGTAAGTGGAAGGGAAATCACTTTCCTAGCTTCAATGCACTGTTGCTTAGAACATGGGAAATCCTATGCCCCTGAGTGATAGGAATTGGGTTAACTTCTCCTGAATTGCTCTGAAGTGGCTTTTACTCACTGATTTCCCCTCTCCCCTTTTTTGAGCCATTTGTAGCACTGAAATGCAAACTCCCTTGCATAGGTGGCTTAAGATGCAGTTTGTGGGCAGCTCCTGGTGGTTTCATATTTGGCATGTCTGTCATAAATTTACCTGAGATTAGGATGCACTTGTTCTATAAAACTTACTATCTGAAACACTTCTGATACCCTTGCTGAACATTGGAAGCTTAGTAATAGAAAACTGCCATTGATGGATAGGTGGCCTTCTGATGGGACAGGATTGAAGAGTCTTGATTCAGTTTTTTGTCATCTAGTGTTCGAGAGAGGCAGAGTTTTATTTGATGGGTGTGGACACATTTAGCATACTTGCACCTTTTACAATGCTTTCCAAGAGGTATGCCATGAAGAGTTCACAGACTAATTCACTCCTCCCATTCCCAATATGAGTAATTCTGCTTTATTTTTATTGTATTCCAGAGATGAGAATGTCCAGCAACTTAAATCAAAAGATAAGCTTGAGGCTGGGGATATAGCCCAGCAGTAGAATGCTTGAACTTCTCTGACATGCATGAGGTCCTGCAGAGAACAAGAAAGGGAATGAATGAGGAGAGGAAGAGGGGGGTGAGGAGGAAAAGAAAGAGTGAGAGATTTAAGTATATTCCAATCCTAAAATGTGAACTCTAAAGAGTTAAGTGTTATTCTACCAACTGCTTCTCGCTGAAGACTTGCTGACATTTAAATGTGTAGTTTATATATTTTTAACATAACAGAAGTCTTCTCCATAGGTTATGATATATGTGTATATATAATGTATTCTAATAATATAACCTGTTTATTTTCTCTTTCCCTATGCTTCCTGGATTTCTGGTCTACTACATTTTTCATGCTTTTTTCTCTATCAAGCTTATAGACTTCAGTAATTCAGTGAAGGTACAGAAGAAATATTTATTAGCATTATTGATGACTTCAATAAATTGTACAGTCAATCCAGTTAATCCATATTCAAGTTAGACAACATAGAGTTTGCTAGATACACTTTTGGGGTGGGGCTTAAATTCTGTTAAATTTGAAGACAGATTTGTGCACTATAGTTTTATGGAATCTGATGTAAATATCTTTCTTAGCACAGCACATTAAGACATATTCATTCTGTGTAAATGATATCTCATTGGCATTTTCAATTCGTTTGTAGGATTCCAAAGCCTATTTCCACCTTCTCAATCAAATTGCACCAAAAGGACAAAAGGAAGGTGAACCACGGATAGATATTAACATGTCAGGATTCAATGTAAGTATAGGTACTCTTGTTCTACAATCTTACCAAAATTATTGTCTGTTTCTTAGAAATAGAAGAATTGTTATAACTGCATGTAGTGGTGTTAACAATTTTAAGCATTATGTTTTACAGTATTTTTGTATATGTAACTGGGGGGACTAGCCTTATTTACTTTGATAAATAGTAAGTTCCAATAATCATGGTGCTAATGATTTATACAGATGATGATAAAAAGCATTCAAAGCAAGTAAGGGGAAATAAGGACTGGCAAATAGCCTTTTCCAAGTATTTCGATTATCCTCAGTAATAGGCTTAATGGTTATATTTTTCATATCTAAATTGGCAATGTTTGTGTATTAAGAGTCAAGTAAATATATTTACAAAATCCTGATCTATAATCCAATTTGAGGAATCACTGTTAGGGACCATGTTTCCTGATTATTTCCCTGTATTGTTCAGTGATTTTGGACAAAGTTCCTTCCTAAAATTAAATTTTACTTTGCCCATCCATTTAAAAAGTTGGACTAAATTAATTATCCCAGTTTTAGAATTCTGGATTTCCCTATACTCATTAGATACCAAATATATTTAATAATGTTTAACAAAAGTCCATGTATGTATTATATTATGCAATTAGTTTCATTTACTAAACCAAAACTGAATTTTTTAACTGACTGTGTGCTTATATTCCTGTCTGTATGGTAAAGGCAAAATACTTAGGCTCATGTACCTCTTGGTAGATATAAGGGTTCCAAATTTGCACAAAGCGAGCTGTCTCGGATGGCTGGGCAGGTGAATGCTTACCTAGGTAAATGGGTTCTGATTCTAATACAATCCTTCAGTCACTTCTCAGCCTTCCTCATACACTCTGTTCTTTGGTGCTTCCTTCTCAGAATCCTTCTAAGATTTTCTTACCAACCCTAGACTTGAGTCCAAAATACTCTGATGTTTAAGGTTGTACACAATCTTACTCTATTTCTCCTAGCTTGTGTTATTTCCCTTAAACTTTTCTCTTTTCCTAGTACCACCCAGGTGCCTCAGTCTTCTCCAGTAATTTTATAAAAACAAAACAAAAACAAGAGGCTGGGAATATGGCTCAATGATAGAGTGCTTGCCTAGCATGCATGAAGCCCTGGGTACAGTTCCTCAGTACCACATACATAGAAAAAGCTGGAAGTGGTGCTGTGGCTCAAGTGGTAAAGTGCTAGCCTTGAGCAAAAGAAGCTCAGGAACAGCAACCAGGCCCTGAGTTCACAAGCCCTAGGACTGGCAAAAAAAAAAAAAGAAAAAAGTACCTTTTTCCAGTGTCACCATTTTCAACTATATACCTTCTATATATACCTATATACCTATATATATATATATATATATATATATATATATATATATATATATAAAACTAGATATACCTATATACCTTAGAATCTAATTTGAAAACATGAACAGTTTTAAATTTATTTGTCAATTTCTGTCTTTAAAAAATCTAATTTAGCCTTTTGTGGGGCATGAGAGATGTAATCCTAATTGAGTTTAATTTAGTGAATCCTTTCATGCATGATCTGGCGCCATCTGTGGTCTTTAAAGATACTGCATATCCTGCTGAGCCACTTTCCTTTTTTTTCATTCAAAAGTTTCACAATAAATACCATGTGTTGACTAAAAGAAAGTAGAATTATCCTACCTGCCTATAATTATAGAGGAAATTTATATTTTCTGTATGGACTTTAAAAGATGTCATTTTATTTTACTTCAACAGGAAACAGATGATTTGAAGAGAGCAGAGAGTATGCTTCAACAAGCAGATAAATTAGGTTGCAGACAGTTTGTTACCCCTGCTGATGTTGTTAGTGGAAACCCCAAACTGAACCTGGCCTTTGTGGCAAACTTGTTTAATAAGTACCCAGCACTGACTAAGCCAGAGAATCAGGATATTGACTGGACTCTACTAGAAGGTAACAGGAAGTTTTGCTAATTCTAATGTGTAGGCTGTAGAGTAGAACTATAAAGGGCATGGCAATATCATAATCTTAATTTAGTAAGTTACTTTATCCACTTGGCTTTGACAAGTGAATAAAATAGATAAATTAAAAAGTAGACACTGGTGAGTGGAAACCAGAGGCTTCTGTATAGAGATAATAATGCAAGCAAGCTGGGCATGGGTAGCTCATGGCTATAATCCTAGCTACCCAGGAGCCTGAGATCTGAGTATTGTGGTTTCAAGCCAGCCCAGGCAGAAAAGTCTCCATGAGACTTTTATCTCCAATAAACCACTCAAAAACTGGAAATGGCTCTGTAACTTGAGTGATAGAGTGCCAGCCTTGAGCACAAGAAGGCTCAGGGACAGTGCCTAGGCCCTGAGTTCAAGCCCCACAATCAACAAAAAGAAATGCAAGCAAACTTTGAAAATAAAGTAGACTGGATTGAAGTTGAGCTCAGTGGTAGAGACCTGTCTCACATGCTCAAGGCTCTGAATTCCTGTATGTGCTACCACAGAGAGAATTGATTTTAAAAATATGGGTCTGTGAATATGGCTCAAATGGTAGAGTGTTAGTAAGTATTCTCCTCTGAGCTGCATCCAGCCACTAAGCTTTCAGGTAACATTGTTTTAGCATTGGCTTATAGAAGTAATAGTTATATGTAGTTTGGTATTTATTAATGGGTAAAGGAAAAACACATTAGCCAGTATATATGGGTTCATAGAAGCATAGCAAAGTTTTAGAAAAACACAATTAATAACAGCAGTTACTTTGAAGTATGCAGATTTGAGGAGATAATGGAAAAATATTAACAGAGAATGGAATTTTAGAAAGTTTATAAATCTCTAGTGACATAGCTCATTTTGAGGCCGTGGGTTTGAACCCATGCACTGCACACACAAAAAAGTCAGGTACCAGTGGTTTACCCTGTAATTCTAAGAGGTACTTAGCAGGCTGATCTGAGGGCAGCAAATACACAAGAACCTTTTCTCCAATTTACCAAGAAAAACCTGTAACCTGGAGGCAAAGCTGAAATATAGAATGATGCCTGTAAGAAAACAAAACAGAGCAAGAAGATCTTAAGGCCTTCGGTTCAAGCCTCAGAATACACATGTGTGTATGTGTGTCCCCATGCACATACACACATAAAGTAGAAAGGGAATGGAAGGAAAGGTTCATAAACCTAACTTGCTTAACTGTTTGCAGTATATCTGTATTGTTTAATTTTGAAATAATTTTTTAACTATTTTAAAAAATGTTTTCTGTGGTACTGAGGAATCAAACCCAGGGCTTCATGTATGCTAGGTAAGCACTCTACCACTAAGCCACATCCAAGCCCCCTAAAAAAAAGATTTTTTTATTTTTATTTTTGTTTTTTGTCATTTGTGTGGCCTGAGCTATGGTCCTGGATGCTGTCCCTCAGCTCTTCAGCTCAATGCTAGTTCTCTACCACTTAAGCCACAGTGCTACTTCCAGCTTTTTCTGCATATGTGGTGCTGAGGAATCGAACCCAGGGCCTCATGAATGCAAGGCAAGCACTCTACCACTGAGCCACCTTCCCAGCCTCCCCAAAAAGAATTTTTTTAAGTAGAAATGTAGACAGAATATAGTTAGAATGCTTGGGAAGTTCATATTGGAGAAAACCTATACATATGAATAGAACAGATCAAATAAACTAATACATGGTTTGATACTATGTGTACATATATAAGACATTTAATGAATGATTGAATATTGTTAATAGGAGAAACTCGTGAAGAAAGAACCTTCCGTAACTGGATGAACTCACTTGGCGTTAATCCCCACGTGAATCATCTCTATGCGTAAGCCGTCTACTTCGTTGTAAACAGAAGCATCAGGAATGTGGCTACATATATAAGGGCAACACTAATGGTTTTCAAGATTTTTATTTGTAGCTTTTTTTATATTTGAAAATGTCAAATGATGGTTTCTATCATCATTTTCCTAACATATAAAAACCCAAATTCTTCATTTTCCTGGTCACTGACTATAAGTAGGAGGATGTACAAGTATTTTTATGGTACTCTAGGGCACAGGTACTTTAAGAGTCCAGCAGACCATCAGTGATGCCTTGGGTCCTTTGGCTCACTGTTCTCTCAGCCTAGCCTATTCTTGGCCCAGTGGACTAGCTCACATCTGTCCTATATTCCATATACTATTTTTTCCACCTGGAAGTTTGCTTTCCCAAATATAATGTTTTGCATCCTTATTTTATTCCATACAATGCAGTGTCTTTGCCTACATTTAGTGGTTCATATCCTTAGCAATTTTCTTTGTTTTCCAGATTACTGCCTAGCACTGACCTAGATTCTCTAAACACTGACCCTAGTACTGTTTGTTTGTTTTTTCATAGCACTTCAGTATACTCAAATCATATCATCTCTTACTCATGTACTTGTTTATTGGTCAGCCCTCCAACTGAATGTAAGAAGAGATTTTTTTCCTGTATTCCCAGCCTTTAAAACAGCACCTTGCTTGCAAAAAGGCACTGAATTTAGTGGCCTTAACTCTGTTTTCAGCACAGACCAATGAAAACAGGAGTCTTATATTGTGGCTTTGGTTATGTTTTTAACAATGTTAATGTTACTATTTGACACTAGTTTCTTTAATTAAGGGAATTAAAGTCTAGCTATCTGTAAACATTGATTACTTTTCTTAAAATCATTAGTGACTTGCAAGATGCCCTGGTAATCTTACAGCTATATGAACGAATTAAAGTGCCCGTGGACTGGAATAAGGTGAATAAGCCTCCATACCCGAAACTTGGAGCCAACATGAAAAAGGTGTGTAATGAAGTTACCACGTGTCTTATTTCTTCTTTCATTTTCTTAAGCTCTGAAGTCTGAGCTTCTCCAAGACAGGAACTATGTCTTGTTTTTTTTTTCATCTAAAACTCTTTATTTCATTGTTGTTGGACAGGTAACTTATAGAATTCATGATTCTAATATGCCAATGTTATTTTCTTCCTTTTTCCTTCTCCCAGGAGAAATCACTGTACTCTACTAACATAAAATAGTGTTCTATAAGGTACTATAGATTGGAATGACAATGGCTATTCGAGTGAATGATGAACTATTGAGGTTCTGGACTGAAGTAGGGCCATCCTTACTCTGTTCAATTGATAGCAAGATACTGGTGGTCATCAGTCAGGTTCTTCTGCCACCATTGAGCTGTGGTTCACTGGGGCCAGCTTGTGAGTTATATGACACTGTACCTAGGTGTCACTGAAGATAATGGGCACCTCTGGGAGAACCCATTTCTACACAAGTTGTAGTGCTCAGCGAAATGTTCTAGAAAAGCTAATAGAGTTTTAGGTTCGGCCAAAGGTCTAGGAAATATGGAATAAAAGATTTTTCTGGAGATTAAAAAATGTTCTTCATAAAAGTAGTTCATGAATTTTTTTCGTTAAAAAGCCAGAAAAACAACACTTTTTATAATCATTGACTTCCTCATAAAGCATTTACTGCTAACTATAGAGGACAGTCAGAATTTTTTTCGATAACATGATTTTTATTGTGTTACATGCAAAAAAACTTAGCAGTATACAATCCACACAAATAAAGATGCAGATTAAATGAGCGGAAGTCTTTAACCATTCATTTCCTTTTGTGTGTCTGCAGCTGGAGAACTGCAACTATGCCATTGAATTGGGGAAGCATCCTGCTAAATTCTCACTCGTTGGCATTGGAGGCCAAGACCTGAATGATGGGAACCAAACTTTGACCTTAGCTTTAGTGTGGCAGCTGATGAGGAGGTAGTGTACACTTCTTAGCACTTTAAGCTCTACTAGGATGCAGCGTAATACTACCTTTACCACTGTAATGCTACTTTTTACATAAGTAAGCATGTACATGAGTACACTTTTGTACTTACTTTAGATTGTGACATGAGTTTCAGTCTTGAGTAAGTTGTATCTGAGCTGTGACAGTTCCTTCTTTACCTAGAAAACCTGACACATGGACTTCAGCATCATTTAATATTTGTGCATAATATTCTTAGAGGGGCTGGGGATGTAGCTCAGCAGTACAGTACATATTTAGCATTATGAGGCCCTAAATTCTATTCTCATCCCCAAAAATAAAACCAGGTATGGTGGTACACATCTGTAATACCACCACACTAGTGGCAGAAGCAGGAAGATCACAAGTTTGAAGTTAGCCTGGGCTACACAGCAAGGACTGTCTCTCATAAAACAAAACTTGTGAGGATAAAATATGAACATGTCCGGGGCTGGGAAGGTGGCTCAGTGGTAGAGTGCTTGCCTTGCATGCTCAAGGCCCTGGGTTCGATTCCTCAGCACCACATAAGCAAAAAGAAAAAAGCTGGAAGTGGGGCTGTGGCTCAAGTGGTAGAGCACTAGCCTTGAGCTGAAGAGCTGAGGGACAGTGCCCAGGCCCAGAGTTCAGGCCCCACGACCGGACCCAAACAAAACAAAAAACAAAACAAAAAAATATGAACATGTCCATGTATCCATTTGAAAATGATCTGGTAACACTAATGCTAAAAATATCCATTAGGACTAGAAGCAAGCCAGAGCACAACTCATTTGAAATCCTTACCACTGTTAGAATAGCATAGCATGTGTCTGCACATTTAAGCACTGTGATTCATGCCCCTATACTACAAAAGATAGATGAGTGGCAAGCCACTCCTCCTTCAAATATTTTTTCACATTGCATGAGTGTCTTTCCTTGAAATCTGTACTCTTTCAAGAAAGATGCTATATCTTTCTAGTCAGGTGCTGGTGGTCACACCTGTAATCCTAACAACTAGGAAGGCTGAGATCTGACGATCACAATTCAGAGCCAGCCTAGGCAGGAAATTCCATGAGATTCTTATCTCTAATTAGTCACCAGAAAACTAGAAATAGAGCTGTGGCTCAAAGTGGTAGAACACTAGCCTTGAGCATTATAACTTTAGTGACAGTACCATTCCCTGAGTTTAAACCCTAGTTTTCTAAACAGAAGATATCTTTCAAATGCTTGCATTTTTTCTTCTTCTGTTTCTCTTAGATATACACTAAATGTCCTGGAGGATCTTGGAGATGGTCAGAAAGCTAATGATGATATTATTGTGAACTGGGTGAACAGAACATTGAGAGAAGCTGGAAAATCAACTTCCATTCAGAATTTTAAGGTAAGAATCTATATTGACTATTACATCTATATTCACATATTACTATTATTCTGTTTGCTAAAATAATACCTATAATTTGGAAGGACTCCCTTTGGTTTTGTGAATGCTAATTATTCTTGGGCTCCTGCTATGTTTTTCTTCTAATTTGCTAGGTTGTGTCTTCAGCATTTTATATAAAATCACACATGTGAACTTGTACATCTTGAAATTCTTAGCTTTGTTTTCCTTTCTTACTAGGATAAGACGATCAGCTCTAGTTTGGCAGTTGTGGATCTAATTGATGCCATCCAGCCGGGCTGCATAAACTATGACCTTGTGAAGAGTGGCAATCTAACAGAGGATGACAAACAGAGTAATGCCAAGTAAGGGAAAGTATAGAATCGTGTGGAGAGAACACAGGCTTTGCAGCCAGGCAGATATGATTGTTAATTCTGGTTACACCACATCCCCCAGACCTGGGGAAAATTCTGTAAGGTTTTGAGTATTTTAATAGGTTTATTGAGATATAATTCACATATTGTCCAATTCATGCATTTTAAAGTCTACATACATTCCAGTAGTTTAATGTGCTCACTGAGTTGTACAGCCTTCACCACAATCAATTTTAGAACATTGTCATCA
Source organism: Dipodomys ordii (assembly GCF_000151885.1). Classification (NCBI taxonomy): domain Eukaryota; kingdom Metazoa; phylum Chordata; class Mammalia; order Rodentia; family Heteromyidae; genus Dipodomys; species Dipodomys ordii. The sequence goes on from NW_012267449.1 coordinate 1,210,353, forward strand.
GCCAAGAAAGAAATTCCAAGCAGGTATGGGTAGCTCATGGTCTGTAATCCTAGCTACTCAGGAAGCTGAGATCTGAGGACCATAGTTTGAAACCAGCTGAGACAGGAATGTCTGTGAGACTCTTATCACCAATAAGTTACCAAAAAAGTCAGAATTGGAGCTATAGCTCAAGTGGTAGCAAAAAAAAAAAAAGCTCAGAGATAGTACCCAGGCCCTGAGTTCAAGCCCAAGGATCAGCCAAATTAAGAAGCTCCATAGCAATTAGTAGTCATTGCCCCCACCAAGCCCAAAATGACCACTTACCTACCTTCTATTTATTTGCCTTTGGGGGACTCATTTTCTCTCTATATAACAATAACATGTCCTTCATCTGCCATCTCCCAATGTCCTCCTTCACAGTTTCCCAAACTTCTGCTAAGCACCATTCTACTCTTCCCTATGAGAGTCCACATGTAAGTGTCCTTTGACAAGTCCACGTATGACAGTACATTTCAGCCACTAGTGTTACTTGCTACAGAATGAGTGAACCTGAAGAAAGTTGTGATTCACATCACTTACAGGCATAGGCAGATCATCATGGCGCTTTCGCCATACTCATGGGGAAGTAGCTTTGAGTCTGAGGTTCTCCATCACTCAAATGAGGCCTGTGCTAATTACTTTAGAAATTTTTGTAGAGGGGCTGGGAAGGTGGCTCAGTGGTAGAGCACTTGCCTTGCATGCTCGAGGCCCTGGGTTTGATTCCTCAGCACCACATAAGAAAAAAGCCGGAAGTGGCACTGTGGCTCAAGTGGTAGAGTGCTAGCCTTGAGCTGAAGAGCTTAGGGACAGCGCCCAGGCTCAGAGTTCAGGCCCCATGACCGGACCCAAAAAAAAAAAGAAATTTTTGTAGAGATTAAACCATAAAAATGTATAAGGCCAGGTGCCAGTAGCTCAAGCCTGTAATCCTAGCTAATCAGCATGTTGAGATCTGAGGATTGAGGTTCAAAGCCAGCCCAAGCAGGAAAGTCTGTAAGCCCTTATCTCCAGTTAGCCAGCAAAAAGCCAGAAGTGAAGATGTGGCTCAAGTGATACAGCATCATCCTTGAGTGGAAGAGCTAAGGGACAGCACCCAGGCACTGAGTTCAGGCCTTAGAACTGGCACAAAAAGTTTATAAAATCTTATCATTGCTAGTCATAGTATTGTGTACCTGTAATCTCAGAACTTGGGAGACTGAGGCAGGAGGATCACAGTTTTGATGCCAACACGGCCTTGGTTCTGAAACTCTTGTCTCAAAAGAGAGAAAAGCTTATATTTGTACCTGACCTTTAAGGTTGCTTAGAGAATTATAAGAATAATGTAGTGTATACTTTAAAGCAAATCAAGAACAAAATTAAAACAAGGGAAGCCTGTATTGCAACACTGCTTAGGAAATTTTTCCTACTTGTCTTTTCCCTTCTTCACTCATGACCTAGTTCTATAGTGACCCAGTGAAAAATGTACCAGTGCAATCTGAAAAATCTGCTTACAGCAGTACCTTTTTAAAAGATAGATAGCTAATGTGCCGTCCTGCAATAATGATTTTCATTATTTGAAAATGTATACATATGACAGGATAAAAATTTGATATCTATAAAGATTACAGTTGGAATACACCTGGAAAGTGCTTATGATTAAGTGAGATGTGTTCCTGCCAATTTCCCTAGCTGCATATATCGTCCTTTTGTCCTATTCTTTGCCTTCCCTTTCTATTCCTTAGTTCAACCATTATCCCATGTAGATTCTCTTCTCTCACTTAAATATTTAGAAGCACTCACTGTATCTTACCAAAGCAAGTTGGATTTTGCATGTGGCATAATTTTATGCTCCATATCTCTCAGTTCCCATAAGGAGGGTATCTTACCTGATTGCCTGTGTAATAAGAATGTCTATGGATAATACAACCAATCTAAGTAATTACATGTAGAATTTCATTTCCACCTGATGTCAGTGATTTATACTCAATTTTCAGCTCCTGATGGAACAGATAAGTGAATAAATATTATTAGTACAAGCAATAAAACAGAACACATACAAACACAAAATAAAATCCAGATTTGTACTTTTGATAGGGAGTTTTTGCATCTCAGCCAAATGATTAGAAAATAGAAAATAGATGTCTCATAGTGTCCTTGACAGACAAGAAATTCTTTCATCTTGATTTTATTTTCGAAAAATAGGTACGCAGTGTCCATGGCTAGAAGAATTGGAGCCAGAGTGTATGCTCTTCCTGAAGACCTTGTTGAAGTTAAGCCCAAGATGGTCATGACTGTGTTTGCATGTTTGATGGGTAGGGGGATGAAGAGAGTGTAAAACAACACCTCTCAATAAAACCAACCATGTTCCCAGGTGCATGATTATTAGTAAGTCAGCTATTTCCAGGTGAAGTACTCACGGCTTAAGGAATTCTTGGTCATCTAAAGGACTTTTAGTTTCAATTTACAAGAGTAGTTCACCATGAGAACCCTGAGGGGATTTTTCAGAAAAACAGCTTTTTTCCCCCACAGTCAAAGTTGAATCTGTCAGGCATACTTAAAGTGTGTGCATAATCAGAATACTTTCTTCTCTTCCTGGAATGCTGCCCTTGACATCTCTCATTGCTGCGTGTATTTCTCCCTATGTCTCTCCCCTCTTAAAATGCCCATCTCTTGAGATTTGCTTAGATGGTTGCATAGGAATATTGTTAGCCAGTCATTTGCTTTCCATCTTGTCTGCTAACTCTTATTCAAAAACTATGGGCAGAGGTATATAGATGGAAGTAGTCCTTGCTTACTTGGTAGTACTGAAAATTTGCCCAAGTAACTGGCTGCACAGAATGTAATAGAAGCTTTTCTTATTCTTTTATTCTTAAAATCAGTATCTTTTTACAATATTCTTTCTACATGATCCTTTTTTGTACATTTAAGAATATTTTGATTACATTCAACAAGTCTGCTGATTTTGCTACTTTTTTAAGGGGGTCTTCAAGTGAATAAGTAAAAAAATATATTGTTATAGGTAGAGGAAAAATGTACCCGAAATTTGCTTATATCCAAGCTCTAAACAATATTTTGTCTTGAGTCTGTTCAACAAATACTTATTAATTTTGAAACCTGTATCATCAAACCCTCTCTTTAAATTTAAAATGCTATTGAATATGACATGCTTGAGAAGAGAGTGAGCCTAGAACTTAGATGGGATTCTGTAGGGTAAGTACGCTAAGTGTACAATATATGTTTTAGTTTTACACTTATAACAAGGAGATGTGGTCACTAAAAAGTAAAAATATGTAAGACTTAATGTACTCTTGCTTTGTCAAGCTGTTTGCTCTAGTTTTCAACATCATTATGTTACTCTTAACTCCAGAAAAGTGATGTAATCTGGTAGTGATATAGTACTTCAAATAAAAGCATTTACATAATAATTAGTCTCTTTCCTTTGGGGATAGGGGATGCTGAAACAGAATCTCATAATATAGGCCAAAGTGGCCTCAGTCCTGTCAGCCAGAGGGCTAGGTGGGCCCTATACTCATAATTAGTCTAGTCTTTTCTTCATGCCTCTGACCCTAATAGTGTGTCAATGTTTTGTGGAGGTATTTTCCTTCTGTTTTTGTTTTGTTTTGTTTTTGTCAGACGTGGGGCTTGAACTCTGCATTATCCCTCAGCTCAAGGTTAGCACTCTACCACTTGAGCCACAGTACCACTTCAGTTTTCTGGTGGTTAACTGGAGATAAGAGTCTCGCAGACTTTACTGCCCAGTCTGGATTTGAACCTTGATCCTCAGATCTCAGCCTCCTGAGTAGCTAGGATTACAACATGAGCCACTGGTGCCCGACTCCTCCCATTTTGCTTTGTTTTGTTTTGTGGTATATTCTATTACATGGATTTTAGCTTTTGAAGCCTAACTAAAATGAAATGAAGGATACTACAAATGGAATATCCCAGTATTCTCAGCTTGCTGAAATTTCTTTGGCTCAGGTTATAACCCTGTGTAGAGCACATGGCATGTGGGTTCAATCCCTAGCATGAAAAGAAGAGAAAAATTGCATATCTAATTATTCCCTTTTTATTTTTTCTCATCTTCTTTAAACTTTTGTAGTGTGAAAATTGCAGACTGTGAAACAAAGGGGATCTGAAAAGCCATGGAAGAGAACAGATGATTGCCGATATTTTTCAGTCTCTACACTGTTTGGGGCTTCCTCACACATTTGGGGCTGGATAATTCCTTGTGTTGGGGGACTGAAGAGAGGCTGTGCTCTGTAAGATGTGTACCAATATCATGTATCCTCTGCTAATGTCACAACCACATCCCCAGTTATGTCCATCTCCAGCCATGGCCTATTGGCCCCTGAGGCACAAAGCCATCCCTGCTTGACAACTGCTGGTTTATGGTACCCTTTTAAACCTTTGTGTAATGAATAATAGGTAAAGCCTTTTGAGGATCTAATGACATGGTCATATTATAAAATACTTTAGCTTGCCATGGTTGCGCACACCTAGAATTCCAATATTTATGAGAAGCTGAGGAAGAGGGTTACTAGTTTGAGGCTACCTTGCACTACATAGTATCAGAATTAAATTAGTCTGTATTTACAGGCTAAAAATTTTCAAAGGCCTTTCTAAACATGCTACTAGTCTGAAAGATACACAATAAGAATGATTGATGGATGCCAGGCAACGGTAGCTCGTATCTGTTATCCTAGCTATTCAGGAGGCTGAGATCTGAGGATTGTGGTTCAAAGCTAGCCTCGGCAGGAAAGTCCATGAGAGTCTTGCCTCCATTTAACTATCAAAAAGTCAGAAATTGAGCTGTGGCTGAAGTAGAGTATGAGCCTTGATCACAAAAGCTCAGAGACAGCACCCAGGCCCTGAATTCAAGCCCTAGGACCAACCAAAAAAAGTGATAGGGCTAGAGGTGTGGCTCAAATGATAGAAAACTTGCCTAGCAAACTCTAGTACCACACACAGAAATGACTGACAGCTCTACTTTTGAAAAAACAATAAACAACATAGTCAAAATACAATAAAGGAAAGAACAGTCCTAGCTGATGGATTTTTAAAATACTTAAATGGCTTTATAAATAAAAGATAGATTCTAGAATCATATATCATGCTAACTGATAAGTAAGGACATTGTATGGGTGCAAGTGTGTATATTACATCACCTATGTGCTGCTTGATGGATGTACTGAGCCACATAGTCAGGCCCAAAGAACATCTGATGGTGTGTCTTCTGCCTTGAAATTTCGGCACTTATCCACATTTCTCCCTTTCTAAATGCAGTAATCTCTATCAGCAACTATGACTAATCTAAAATTATGCATCTCCTGAGTCTCCACTTCTCACATACTTAGGATAACAGGCAAAAATCATTGCATCCAGTGACTTTTGAGAAACTGTAAGCCTCCTGATGGCAGTTTCCCTCAGAGCTTGAGATGACAGTCTTTGTCTAGCACTCTATGTACCACTGTAAGATGTGGAAACTTCACATCCACTTAGATCATTTCACCTTGATTTTCTTCCCGTGCTATGTGAATGGACCCCAGGGCCTCCTGCATGTTCATGATAAGTTCCACCCCTGAGCTACATGTTTAGCCCTTTCTGTTTTAAAATACAGGCTATTCTTTTGTTGGTTACTTGCTTTTAAAATAGTGTCAATAGGTAGCCTAGCTGGGCTGAAACTGGCAATCCTCCTGAGTACTGGGATTATGGTTTGTTCCAAGATGCCTACCTTTTGGGAAATATAAATTGCCAGTGACTCACGCCTGTAATCCTAGCTACTCAGGAGGCTGAGATCTGAGGATCACGGTTCAAAGCCAGCCTGGGCAGGAAAGGCCACAAGACTATCTCCAAAGAACCACCAGAAAACCGGAAGTGGCGCTGTGGCTCAAGTGGTAGAGTGCTAGCCTTGAGCTGAAGAGCTGAGATACAGTGCCCAGGCCCACAGTTCAAGCCCCATGACAGAAAAAAATAAAAATAATAAATAGATGAATGAATAAATTTCTTGAGTAGTTTCTCTGTAGACATGGAATACCCCACTAGATGATGCTATAATTTGTGCTTTACTGGGAATCTATTGTCCTTGCTCCTGGAAGTCCTAGAATAGTTTTCCTTCTGTTTAGAGAATGTCTTAGTGTGTGTGTGTGTGTGTGTACACGCGCTGGTCCTGGGGTTTAAACTCAGACTGGGCAGTATCCATGAGTTTTAGAATAGTTTTCCTTCTGTTTAGAGAATGTCTTTGTGTGTGTGTGTGTGTGTGTGTGTGTGTGTGTGTGTGTGTACATGCGCTGGTCCTGGGGTTTAAACTCAGAGACTGGGCAGTATCCATGAGTTTTTTTTTTTTAAATACCGTTCAGAGGGGTTACAATTACATGGACAAGGTAATGAGTGCATTTCTTCTTTTTTTTTTTAACTGTGAAAATACCATACAGAGAGGTTACAATTACATGGGCAAGGTAATGAGTACATTTCTTATCAGGCATTGTTGCCTCCTCCTTTGTTTCCCCTTCCCATCCCTTCCTATCTCCCCCCCCACCCCCACCCAAAGTTGTAAAGTTCGTTTTTGGACATAACGACTTGTACATCTCATTGTTGCAATGGGTCCACCTGTATCCCTATTTAAACGATTTGTTTTTGCCCTTCCCCTCCACAAATTATACCAACATCAAATACAGTGAAATCAGGGGTTATGCCATGGGGGAGGGACATACAAAGCAACAAAAAAATCATCTTATAAATATGTTAGAAACAATTGCAAGAAAGAAAAACCATTTGAATACGTATCTTGGGGTTCATTTCACCTAACATCAACTTATCTGACCTTTTCTGCTTGTCTCAGACATATACTAGTTATTGCAGATAAGGGAAACGATGGGACCTGTTTCTTTGGGCCTGGCTTACTTCACTTAATGTAATTTTTTCCAAGTCTTTCTATGTCCTCACACATGGGGCAATGCCATTCTTTCTGATGGAGGCATAGAATTCACATATATATATATATATATATATATATATATATATATATATATATACATACATACATATATATCACATTTTCTTGATCCATTCATCTACTGAGGGGCATCTGGGTTGGTTCTATATCTTAGCTATCGTAAATAATGCTGCAATAAACATAGTTGTGCTGGTAGCTTTACTATGGCCTTCTTTGTGATATTTTGGGTAAATGCCCAAAAGTGGGATTGCTGGGTCATAGGGGAGCTCTATGTATAGTCTTTAGAGGAGCATCCATACTGCTTTCCAGAGTTTACATTCCCACCAACAAATAAGTATGGTTCTGTTTTGGCCACATCCCCTCCAGCAACTGTTGTTACTAGATTTCTTGATTATAGCCATTCTAACTGGGGTGAGATGGACTCTCAATGTTGTTTTGATACCTATTTCTTTTATGTCTAGAGAAGTTAAGCATTTCTTCATGTTTCTATTGGCCATTCTCTCTTTAAGTTTTTACCCCACTTATAAATCTGGCAGTTGTTTCTTTGAGGATTTGTTGTTGGGGGATTTAATTATTTAAGTTCTAAGTATATTTTAGATGTGACACCCTTGTGTATTGTATGGGTAATGAAGAACTTCTCCCTATTTGTGGGCCTCCTTTTGATCTTGGTACCTATGTATGTTCTTTGCCCTGCAGAAGCTCTGCAGTGTCATGCAATCCCATTTGTCCAACCTTTCTTTGATTTGTTGAGTGTCTGGGTCTTTATTAAGAAAACTTCTGCCTGTGCCAAGGAGCCCTGGAGTTTCTCCTATTCCTTCCTGTAATATTTTTCAGTGTGTCTGCTTTGACTTTGAGATCTTAGATCCATTTGGAGTTGATTCTTGTGCAGGGTGATATATAAGGATCTAGCTTTAATTTTCTACATGTGTTTTAACAATTTTACAAAGTCGATTGGCCAAAATTTTGTTAAGTTTTGCATCGATGTTCATCTAAGAAATGGATATATAGTTCTTTTTCTTTGTTGAGTCCCTGCCTGGTTTGAAGATGAGGGTTATGATGGTTTCATAGAAAGCATTTGGTAGCTGGGCGCCAGTGGCTTACACCTGTAATCCTAGCTACTCAGGAGGCTGAGATCTGAGGACTGCGGTTCAAAGCCAGCCCAGGAAGGAAAAAACTATTATCTCTAGTAAACCACTCAGAAAAACAGGAAGTGGCATTGTAGCTCAAGCAGTAGAGTGCTCGCCTTGCCTTGCGCTGAAGAGCTGAGGGGCAGCGCCCAAGCCCAGAGTTCAAGACTGGTGACCTACAAAAAAAAAGTGTTTGGTAATGAACTTTCACTTTCAGTTTCATTGAAGAGTTGGAAGAGTATGGGTGTGAGTTCTGCTTTGAAGGCCTTGTAGAATTCAGTTGTAATCCATCTGGTCCTTGGGTTTTCTTGGTTGGGAGGTCTCTTATTGCTATTTCTATTTTGATGCTTGGGTCTGTTAAGTTGGTTTGAATCATCTTGGATCCTTTTGGGCATGTCAATATTTGCTAAAATTTTGTCTATTTTTTTCCCAGATTCTCAAACATTAGCATAAAGGTTTGAGGAGTATTCCCTTATAATGTTCTGAATCTTGGTCGTTTCTGTGGTGATGTTTCCATTCTCAGCTATGAGTTTGTTTATTTGGGTGTGTTCTTTTTTTGATAAGATTTGCTAAGGGTCTGTCAATTTTGTTAATTTAGGGGAAGAACCAACTCTTTGTTTTGTTGATTCTTTGTATGGTTTTTTGGGACTAATTCACTTATTTCTCATTTAATTTCAATTATTTGTTTCCATCTAGTGGATTGGTGTTTACCTTGTTGTTCTTTTCCAAGGAGCTTCAGGCGCCTCGTTAAATTGTTTCACATCTCTCCAATTTTTTGATGTAGGAACTCAGAGCTATAAATTTTGCCTCTGAGTACTGCCTTTGCTGTGTCCCAGAGGAGCTGGTAATTTGTGTGCTCATTTTTGTTAAATATCACGAACATTTGAATTTTCTTTCTAATCTCTTCCATAACCCACTGATGGTTCAACAGTGTGTTGTTCAGCCTCTATGTATTATAGGATTTTCTTTGGTGGCTTTTGGCATTGAATTCTAATTTTATTCCCTTGTGGTCTGAGAGAATGCAGGGGATAATTTCAATGTTTCTCAATTTGTACTAATTTGCTTTGGAACCTAAAATGTGGTCTATTTTGGAGAATGTTCTTTGTGCTGCTGAGATCGTGTATTCAGGTGCTGCTGGGTGAAATATTCGGTAGATGTCTGTTAAATCTAGTTGATCTATGCAGTTGTTTTATCTGAGGTTTCTCTGTTGAGTTATTGCCGGGTTGATCTATCCAGAGGGGATAGTGCTGTGTTAAAGTCCCCAACAATTAATGTCTTTGGATTTATGTGAGCTTTTAGGGAAAGTAGTGAGTGTTTCTCGGATAAACTTGAGTGCTCTATTATTCAGTGAATAGATATTTAGAATTGTAATATCCTCCTGAAGGAGAGATTCCTTAATTAGTATGCAATGACCTTCTTTAGCTCTTCTCGCTAATTTTAATTTGAAGTTTATTTTATCTGATATTAGGATTCCAACTCCCGTCTGTTTATGGGGGCCATTGGCTTGGAAGATTTTATTCCATCCTTTCACCTTCAGAATATGTTTGTTTTTGTGGGCAAAGTATGTCCCTTGAAGGCAGCAGATAGAAGGATCTTGTTTTTGATCCAACTAGACAATCTGTCACTTCATTGGAGAGTTAAGACCATTAATATTGATAGTTAGGACTGAAAGGTGTTTGGTAGTTCCTGTCATGTGTGCCAACTGGGTTCTTCCTGTGATCTTGGTTTCTGTGTTTGGGGGCTTTTTCTTGGCCTTTATTATACCCTTGTTGGTTTTGTATGTGTAGGACATCTTTAAGTATCTTTTGTGGGGCTGGTTTGGTAGAGATATTTTGTTTCAATTTTTCTTTGCTGTTGAAAGTTTTTAGTTGACCCACCATTATGAAGGAGATTTTAGCTAGATACAGTATTTTCAGTTGATAGCTGGTTGCCTTTAAGGCATGGCATACATCATTCCAGGCTCTTCTTGCTTTGATAGTCTTTGCTGAGAAATCTGAGGTGATTCTAATTGGTTTCCCTTTATAGGTGATTAATTTTTTTCCCTTGACAGCTTTAAGGATCTTTTCCTTGGTCTGAGTTGATCCTGTGTAGATTATGATGTGATGGTAGGATGTCCTATCCTGATCTGGTCTATTTGGGGTTCTAAAGGCTTCTTGAATCTGAATGGGCCTATATTTTTACATGTTTGGGAAGTTCTCTGTTAGGATCCTGTTAAATAACTTTCCTACACTTTTTGTTTTTTTGTGGGGGGCGGTCGTGGGGCCTGAACTCTGGGCCTGGGCATTGTCCCTCAGCTCTTCAGCTCAAGGCTAGTGCTCTACCACTTGAGCTACAGCGCCACTTTCGGCTTTTTTCTTTTTGCTTATGTGGTGCTGAGGAATGGAACCCAGGGCCTCAGGCATGCAAGGCAAGTGCTCTACCACTGAGCCACCTTCCCAGCCCCAACTTTCCTACACTTTTAACTTCTGTCTGTAGGCCCTCCTCTACACCCATTAGCATTAAATTAGGCCTTTTGATGGTGTCTTCTAAATGTTGAATAGATCTATCATATTTCTTGGATTTGTCTTGAATACTTGTCTGTTCTTTCTCTATAATGTCTAAGTCATCTTCAATCCCAGAGATTTGATCTTCTGTATACTCTAACCTACTCTTAAGACTTTCTACTTTGTTTTTTATTTCCTTCTCTTCTAATTGGTCAGGTTTAATGGTTTTAATTTTTTTTTGGAGCTTTGTTTTAGATCTTGTATGGGCTTCTTTACCGTCTTAATTTGGTGTTCAGTATTCATTCTCAAATCGCTTAGTTGATTGGTCATAGTTTCATTGCCCTTTCCTTCTGTTGGGCTTCATTCAGCATTCCCTTTGTGGCCTCTGTGGATTCCTCCAGCTTTCTGTTTGTAGATTACATGAATGCCTCTATTCATCTTCATGTATTCTCATTCCACTTATGCAATTCCTCCATTAATCTTTGATTAGCCTCCTCATGCTCCCAAAATTCCTGTATTAATCTTTGGTTAGCCTCATGACGCTTACACATTTCCCTGTAACACTCACACAGAGTCTTTGCAGGCTTTCCATAGTGTTTGTAGAGCATTTGGGGAAGTCTCGTCTGGATTATACATTAGCTGCTCTGTTGCCTGATTATCATGAGTAGTTGTTGAGATACTTGGACTTGCCATTTTTCTTGAGTTTCTCCGGTTTGTTCTACCCATTTGGATATGAAAGCAAAACCAATTCAGTGCTAGAAAACTATTTTAAGGCAAGCATCAACCAGAGCCCTGTAGTTGCACAGATTGACGCAGTCAAAATGAACACAGATACAATCTAGTTCAACAACAAACAACTAGGGATCACTGGAGTAAGAAAATCAAAGACAGAGTTAGCAGACCAGTAATTAATAGGTATAGGGAGAATTAGGAGGAGAAAATAAGATTAGAGGAATGTGAAGAAGGGACAGGGGAGAGGTAATATAACCAAGAGCTAAATTCAGAGAGAGGAAAAGGATAGAAGGAAAGGAGAAGAGAGTTAAAGAAAAAGGAAAATGGAAATGTAAAACCATTAAAATGAAACACTTCAAAATATATACGCATAAGGAAATAATACTACAATTAAAGGAGTTAAGGCTGAGAGTTTGTGAATTGAGTAGCCAATATCTGAATTAAGTATGCACACAACAAAGTATAAGGTCTAATAATTGAAGATGGATATATATCTGGGGATGAACAGAACAGCAATTAAGTAAAGCAAAAATCAGAAAGAACCAAAGAAGAAAAGAGAAAAAAGAATTAAAAGAAAAACCTAAACTAAGAATGATTTTTTTAAAATAGAAAACAATTTTTTTTGTTCTTTGTTTTTTTTGGGTCCGGTCATGGGGCCTGAACTCTGGGCCTGGGCGCTGTCCCTCAGCTCTTCAGCTCAAGGCTAGCGCTCTACCACTTGAGCCACAGCGCCACTTCCGGCTTTTTTCTTTTTGCTTATGAGGTGCTGAGGAATCGAACCCAGGGCCTCTGGCATGCAAAGTATGCACTCTACCACTGAGCCACCTTCCCAGCCCCAGAAAACAATTTTTTTTAATTTAAATACATTATGTAGAAAACAGAGTTTTGGGGGGTGGGAAGGTGGCTCAGTGGTAGAGTCCTTGCTTCACATACACGAGGCCCTGGATTCGATTCCTCAGCACCACATAAGCAAAAAAAGCCAGAAGTGGTGCTGTGGCTCAAGTGGTATTACACTAGCCTTGAGCTGAAGGGCTGATAGCGCCCAGGCCTTCCTAGAGTTCGGGCCCCACAACCAGCCAAAAACAAAACAACAAAAAAGAGTTCTTTGAAGTATTTGGTGGTGGGGATCTTGTGTCTCCCCTGTGTCTGTAGCCAGTCTCTTGGTGGAGTCTCTGTTTTGCTTATGGTGTTTGGTTTTCCTGTAGCTTGATTGGTTTCTTAAATCAGTTTGAGCAGGCAGAACAAAGCTCTGCCTTACCCAGGATTTTGTGATCCTCCTCCCAGGCTAGTTCAATGGGAGGGTGATCAGCTTTGAGTATCCCCAAAGAGAGTAGATAGCTGTTTTCTCTAGCTTGTAGTTGCTTTGATGGGGCTAGGTTGTGGGTAGGGTTGAGTAACTTTCCCTGGGGCTAGCTCCTGAGACACACAGCCCAGCCTGGAGCCATTCTCAGGATTTATGTTTACTGAGTTTCCAATTTGTTTTTTTTACCGTCCTTCAGCTGGGTCTGCTGCCTGTGCTACAGTGGCATGGGGCAGCCTCTGGCTCTGTTTACCCAGTGAAATAAGTCACTCCTCCATGGCAGAGCTTTCTCTGCCTGGGAAGGGCGACTTTCCTGGGAAGGGTGACTTTCCCCAAGGGTAGAGCTGGAGCGCTGTAAGTCAGGTTGCTTTGATCTGTTGAATGGCTCCTATTGTCTTAGTCCAAGGTTTTAATTAGTTGCTAGCTGCTCTGGCCAGGTCTTTGTCAGTATCAGAGATGGAGTTCTTCCCCGGTGGAAGCAGAGGGTCTACCTTCTCACTGCTGCTCCTTGAGAAGGAGTGAGGATGTCTTGTGGGGTACTCTCGCCTTTCCTTTGATTTCTGGGATGTCCACGGTCTGCGATTGTCTGTGGTCAGCAGGATGAACATTTCCACTCCTTGTCGGTTCTTTTTTTTCCCCACTTCAGTCGTGAGAACTGAACTCTGGGCCTGGGCGCTGTCCCTCAGCTCTTCAGCTCAAGACTAGCACTCTACCACTTGAGCCACAGCGCCACCTCCAGTTTTTTTGTGCTTATATATTGCTGAGGAATCGAACCCAGGGCCTCATGCATGCAAGGCAAGCACTCTACCACTGAGTCAACTTCTCAGCCCCTCCTTGTCAGTTCTTACTGACAGTGAGTAGAATCCGCTTGCACATTGCCTCTGGCACCTTTGTCCCAGGCTCTCTCTGTTGATATGGTGGCCACAGCAACAGCAACAGCAGCTGCCTCTGCCACCACTGCAGACACCAACAAGTGCTTGAGTCTGTCTCCTTAACCAAGCTGTCTGAAGCTTTCCTCTCTGGCCAAACTCGCTGTACTATATTGGCACACTTGGTATGACTCTCTAGCCTTGGAATTTTCACTGGAACACTAAAATTGGTTTTTATGCAAGAGCTTGTTTAGCCCCCAGCTTCTCTTCCAGCATCTTCCTCCAGAATCCTATCTGTGAGATTTTTGCTAGAGCTTTTTGGCAGAGCATTTGCTCTACCATTTGAATCACAACTCTACTTCCAGCTATTTGGTGGTTAACTGGTGATAAAAGTCTTCTGGGGCTGGCCTTGAACCAAGATCTGCAGATCTTAGTCTAAGTAGCTAATATTACAGGTATGAGCCACTAAGACTTGGGGTATGTTAATGAAGTGCAATTAGCTTCAGCAACAGGAATGAGCAACCCCCCACCCCAATAATAGGAGTATTACTGCTACATTTTTCATTGTGGAGTTTTTTTGTTGTGGAACTAGGTTTTTTGTTTGTTTGGTTGTTTTCTTATGTGGTGCTGAGGTTTGAACTCAGGGTTTTGTGCTTGTTTTGTATCTCTGTTATTGTTTTTAAATCAACTACAGCTTTATAAATGAATCTAGTGTGCTTTGGAATGTTGATTACAATATTTTTCATAGTGCTGGGTACCAACCCCAGACCATCATGAATGCTAGATAAGTACTCTAACACTGAGCTATAGCCCCAGTTAACCAAAAATATTCTCTTTAGATACCTATGACATAATACATTACCTCTAACATACATTCGTGTGTGTGTGTGTGTGTGTGTGGTGTGTGTGTGTGTGTGTGTGTGTGTTGGTACTGTGGCTTGAACTTAGGGCCAAGGCCCTGTTCCTGAAAATTTTCCCCTCAAGCCTCATTCACTACCATTAGAACCACAGCTCTAGTTTTCTGGGTGGTTAATTGACCATAAGTGTCTCACAGACTTTCCTTCTTGGCTTGACTTTGAACCGTGATCCTCAGATCTCAGCCTCCTGGGTAGCTAGGATTACAGGCATGAGCAGCTAGTACCCATCCTAAGAGACTCTTACATGACAGAGACTAGTTATATTTGGACAGTATATACCTAAGCATCCTCTATATAGCGTGTCACCAGGAGATTTGTTCTTCTGAAAAAGACAATAGAAATCAAATTTTTGCTGGGCACCAGTGGCTCACACCTATAATCCTAGCTACTCAGGAGGTTGAGATCTGAGGTCTGTGGTTCAAAGTCAGCCCAGGCAGGAAAGTTCGTGAGACTTATCTCCAATAAACCACCAGAAATTGGAAGTGGAGCTGTGGCTCAAAGTTTTAGAGCACTAGCCTTGAGCAGAAAAGCTCAGGTATAGCCCCATGACTGATTTTAAAAAATGACCATGTTAAGGCTATAATGATGTCAGTAAAAGCAGGTAATCAGAAGTGCACAACAGTCACTTTTAGTCTCTTTAGAAGCCTATAATTCTGCTTTGGTAAACTGTCTACTTGAAGGAATACAAACCTAACTTACTTTTAGTGTGATAAATGATACTTATACCCTAAACATTTCCTATCACTAATTAGGGCACTGCATTTTATATATCTAGGTTACACTGGTTTACCATATACCAACTTACCTTGTGTAGTCTGGAAAATTGTGAAATATTCTCTGTTATTTAAAAATACTTCATTTCTGGTAGATCATATTTCCTTGGAAGAAACACTACTTCCACATGCTTGCCCAGAAACAAATAGCCAGGTGTGGTGGAGCACACCTGTAACCCCAGTACATAGTAGACTAGAAAATAGAGATTGTAAGGCCTGTCTGGACTACATATGGAATCCTGTTTCAAACAAGACAAAAAAGAACAAAAATAATCCCTCCCTGCAACTGATTCCTGTTTCCTTTTTTAAAAAATGTATTTATTTATTTTGTAGGTCTTTGGGCTTGGAGTCAGAACCTAGGCACTGTCCCTGAGCTTTTATGCTCAAGGCTAGTACTCTACCATTTAAGCCACAATACCCACGTCTGGTTTACTGATGGTTAACTAGAGATAAGAGTCTCATGGACTTTCCTACCAAGGCTGGCTTTGAACCACCATTCTCAGATCTCACCCCCCACCCAGTAACTAGGATTACAGGCACGAGCCACCAGCGCTTGGCCTGATTCTCCCTTTTTTTTTTACTTGTGAAAATACTGTACAGAGGGGTTATAATTACATGGGCAAGATAATGAGTACATTTCTTTTCAAGCATTGCAGCCTCCTTCTTTGTTTCCCCTTCCCATCCCTTCCCAGACTCCCCCCCCCCCCCCACCCAATCCTCCCCGTCCCTCCCTCACCCCCCCACCAAAGTTGTAAAGTTCCTTTTCGACATAACGACTTACACATCTCATTGTTGCAATGGGCCCGCCTGTATCCCTATTTAAACGATTTGTTTTTCCCCTTCCCCTCCACAAATTATGCCGACATCAAATACAATGAAAGCTGGGGTTATACTGTGGGGGAGGGACATACATAGCAACAAAGAAATAATCTTATAAATGTGTTAGAAACAATCCCATGAAAGAAAAAAAAAACATTTGGATACATAAGTGAAGTAAGCCAGGCCCAAAGAAATATATGCCCCATGGTTTTCCTTAGTTGCAATATCTAGTATATGTCTGATTCCCTTTTTACATGATGATGATATTGGCTAAGGGCTTCTGCCCAATGTGCATAGAAACCAATACTGTGGTACCGGATTTTTGAAAAAAGTAGGTAAGGAGGACAAGAGTCAAAAAAGAGCTCAAATCTGCCTCCCCAATTGCTTTGTGGTATGTGTGGGGAGAAGGGGTGATTTATAGAAGGGAGAGGGGATAAGTTGCCTTTTGATTGGATGGCTGAAGGTGGAGTTTTTGGGTACTTGTATACAGGTATAAATAGTCAGCCTGCCCTTCATAGGTCATATACTTTTTCTGGAAGTTATGCTGTGAATTGGAGATTTCAAGCTAATGGTGTCAAAAGGTTACTGACTGGCTGAGCTGTTTCTGTGCATATTTAAAAAATGGTTCCAAACCATCCTCAGGTAAATTTTAGAAGCTTTTCCTGAAAGTAAATTTAAGAACTATGTCATTTAAGGAATTTATGGCAGGTATGGTGGTCCATTCCTGTAATCCCAGTAATCTGTGAAATAAATAATTTATGTCTGAGTATATCCAAGCCTTAGTCAATTTCAATATTATGTAAGTTTCAGTTCCCTTAATAGGGTTAATAATATTGTAAAACAGGATCTAAAACATACCTGAAGACCCTGATAAAAGTCAGAAGTAATGCAACGTCAACTGTAAAAGTAACAAGTCAAAACTCAGCCAAGATGGTTGTCTACAATCACAAAGTCCTCGATGGACCTATTGACTACAAAATTGATAGATTCAAGACTGAACTAAAAAGATCAATGTTTGTGATACAGATTGAATCAGGTCTTCCTTCTCCCTTGGTGAGAATCTGAAGTGACTTAGTGTCACATATTTCCTCTAGGTTCAGAGAGATACATTCTTCCAAACAATGAGTTCCTTTATAGATATAAATGCTTCTTACAAAAGGTTAACTTTGGGAGGATTGAGGATTGAACTCAGGGCTTTGTACATGCTCAGCATGAACTCTATCAATGACATACACTTTTAGTCCCCAAAGAGGAATTTCTTTTTTTAGAGCTTCTCCTGTGCCTTTTGTTTCCCCAAAATAATCAGTTTAAAATTACCCTTATGCCCAAGAGACCTATTTTTAGAGTAGCATAATTTAACTGACTACAGTCATATTTTGTGGTGGTGTCATCTGAATCCCATGTCTTAAATACTCTTCTGTTGTCATCGTCAAGTGAGAGGATTCCACAACAATTTAGCCTACAGCAAAGGAACAGAAAGTAAATGAAACAAGTAGCTGATAAAATCTTGGCTCTGGTGAAAATCTGGGTGCCATCGATGAATTTTCTACAAGCTGACTTCGTTTGCCCTTGGCCAAAACAGAGACAGGAGCCGGGAACTGATGGCTCATATCTTTTAAACGTAACTATTCAGGAGGCTGAGATCTAAGGATTATGATTTGAAGACAGCTCAGGCAGGAAAATCTGTGGAAGTCTCATCTCCAATCAACCACCAAAAAGTCAGAAGTGGACCTGTGACCTAAGTGGTAGAGTACTAGTCTTGAGCACAAAAGCTCCGTGATAGTGCCTATGACCCGAGTTCAAGCCCAGAATTGGCACACACACACACACAGAGGCTGAGGAAGAGCCAGTGATCCCTTACCATCCAGAGCAGGCTCGAGACTGTCATCCAGGCTTTGGTGTTAGTATAAGGAGTCCCTGTGCTTACGCTAGGCTGTGGTATCCCCTGTTGAATATGAACAATCTCACAGACCATCACCCAAAGCTACTCTGGACATGAAAGGATCAAAGGAAAAGACTGAACATGAACAGTGTATATACTATAGAAATGACCATCACAACTGTGCTGCATAATGTGACTGAATATAACCAATTATTCTTTCTTATATTCTTTCCTTTGCTATATATTTTTATTATGGTTAAGTAGTTGTACAAAAGACTTGTCATTCAGCAAAGCAGTTTATGGATACAATGGGTCATGATCAATGTCACCCCTTTCAATAATCTCATTCATTCCTCCCAAACTATCCCTTCCCTGCTTTTCTTTTCTTCCTTTTTTTTTTTTGTCTGATACAGGAACTCAAACTCTGTATCTGACACGTTCTCTCATAGGCTAGCAGTCCACCAACTAAGCCATGCCTCCAACCTCTCACTTTTCTTAATTTTATAGGATACTGAATTTTTTGTGTATATTCCAGTACTGCAGCTTGAACTCGGGGCCTGCACTCTGTCCCTGAGCTTTTTCATTCAATGCTAATGCTCCACCACTTGAACCACAGCTCCACTTGTGGCTTTTTATTAGTAGTTTATTGAAGATCAGAGTCTCATGCAATTTCCTGCCTGCCCCAGCTTGCTTCAAATCTTGATCCTCAGGGAGTGTAATTCTAGCTATAATAATACACACTTGTCTCACTACAGAGATGTTTCTGGAGTTCTTTGACCCTAAAAATAACTGTACCCATCTCCAGGTTGTACCAGGACAATGTCACTTTTACCCCTATTCGTGTGCCCAGAACTCATTTCTTCCTCTTCATTTTCAGTTCATTCCTTTGTTTCTTCTGACTTTGTTTTCTCAAAAGAAGAAATAGGCTGAATGCTGGTGGCTCACCTCTGTAATCCTAGCTACTCAGGAGGCTGAGCTGTGAGGATCTCAGTTCAAAGTCAGCCCAGGCAGGAAAGTCCATGAGACTCTTATCTCCACTTAAAAATCAGAAGACCAAGACAAAGTTAACAAGACTTGACAAACAAAGGACCTCTACTCATCTGGTCAAATCACTACTAAATAACCCCATGCTGCTGATCACACATAGGGTATATATGTGCACACCAGAGGGAAACTAGGAGGACACAGAACTAGAGGGAATCAGGGAAAAACATATAACAATGAGACCCATCAACTGCACTGGACATTGATCAAAATGAATGAAGCAACTTAATGGCAGCAATGGGAGGGAGGGAATGAGGAGGAAAGAGGGTACAGCTGACACTATGAAAAAGGAAAGGAATGTACACATCACCTGATGTGGAAGAAATAACTGTTATTGTCAAAACCCATAGAACTCATAAACTTTATAGATCATGACAGACAATTTGCCCCATGAAAGTTAGAATGTGTTTGTGAATTTAACTAAGCATCACTATCCCACAATAATTTGTGAAATTATGTAATCATTTAATCACAATAAAGAATTTACAGGGCTGGGAAGGTGGCTCAGTGGTAGAGCACTTGCCTTGCATGCATGAGGCCCTGGGTTCGATTCCTCAGCACCACATAAGCAAAAAGCCGGAAGTGGCACTGTGGCTCAAGTGGTAGAATACTAGCCTTGAGCTGAAGAGCCGAGGGACAGCACCCAGGCCCAGAGTTCAGGCCCCACGACAGGACCCCCCCCCCAAAAAAAAAGAATTTGCAAAAAAAAAAAAAATAGAAAACCGGAAGTGAAACTGTGGCTTAAAGTGGCAGAATGTTAGCCTTGAGCAAAAAAAAAAAAACTCAGGGAGAACAGGCTCAGAGTTCATGCCCCACAACCGACACAAACATACACAAAAAGAAAATGTAACACATGTATATCATCCTTGGAAGGAGTGCAAATAACCCAGGGCTTCATGAATGCTAGGCAAGCACTCTACCATTAAGCCACATTTCCAGCCCATGGAAGAGTTTTTTTAATAAGTTTTTTTTTATTGTGAGAATACTGTAAAGAGGAGGGGTTATGGTTAGATGAGCAAGGTAATGAGTACATTTCCTATCAAGCATTGTTGTCTCCTCCTTTGTTTTTCCCCTACCATCCCTTCCCTCTCATCTCCACAACTACACTATAGAAGAGTTTTTAAGTGTAGAAATAAGAATATACTTACCATTATGAAATAAATCTAGATGATCAAAACTTCATTTGCTTAGTTGGGTATTAATGTGGCAGCTCAGTCCTATAGTCCTAGCTACTCAGGAGAATGAGATCTGAGGATTATAGTTTAAAACCAGCCCAGGCAGCAAAGTGTACAAGAGACTCTTATTCCTTCAATTAAGCCAGAAGTGGAGCTGTGGTTCAAGTGGTAGAGTGCTCTAGCCTTGAGCACAAAAAACTTCAGGGACATCAACCCATGCCCTGAGTTCAAGACCCAGAACTGGAAGAAAAACACATTTGCTTAATTATCAAAATAAATATAAATTTAAGAAAATTGCAAAAAATCTGCACAGGAAGAGTTGCTTTCAACAAATCCAAGAAAGACTGGATAAAGGGGATTGTATCAAACTGAACAGCTTCTGAATGTCAAAGGACATAGTTTACAAAATAAATAGAAAGCCCACAGAATGGGAGAAGATCTTTACTAGCTATACAATAGAAAAGGATCTCATATCTAAAATATACTTACTTTAAGAGAGACTTCTCAGAAGAAGAAGAATGGCCAATACACACATGAGATGTTTAACATAAAGAAATACACATTGAAACAATATTGAGATTACACCTCATCCCAGTTAGAATGGCCATTATCAAGAAAACTAACAATAACAGATGCTGGTGGGGATGTGGCCAAAAGGGAGCACTACTACACTGTTGGTGGGAATGTAAACTTGTTCAACCATTCTGGAAAACAGTATGGAGTTTCCTTAAAAGACTAAAGGTAGAGCTTTCCTATGACCCAGAAATTCCACTCCTGGGCATTTACCCAAATGACTCACAAACCAGCCCACACTAAAGCCACCAGAACAGCCATGTTCATTATAGCATTATTCACCATAGCTAAGATATGGATTCAACCCAGATGCCCCTCAGTGGATGGAAAATGGACCAACAAAATGTGCTATATACACACTATGAAATTCTATTCTTCTATCAGAAAGAATGATACTGACCCATTCATAAGGAAATGGAAGTACTTGGAAAAAAATTATCTTAAGCAAAGTAAACCAGACTCAAAGAAACATAGGTTGCATGTTTTCCCTCTTTTGTAGTAACTAGAATGTGCCAATAAATCCACAAGTAAATACAATGGATAGTAAAAGACAAAAAATTACACTTGGACATGATAAATTTAACAGGACTCTATAAACAATCACACAGTGAGACCAGAGGAGGATATTCTTAGGAGAATATCAAAAGGGCTCAATATCTATATGCATATGTATGATCATATAAAATGATGCTTATCTAAATGAACTCCAAGAAATGAAAACAAGAGTTCTTTTTTTCTTTTCTTTTTTTTTTGTTGGTCATGGGGCTTGAACTGTGGGTTTGGGCGCTGTCCTTGAGCTCTTCAGCTCAAGGCGAGCGCTCTACCGCTTGAGCCACAGCACCACTTCCAGTTTTCTAGTGCTTTATTGGAGGTAAGAGTCTCATGGAGTTTCCTGCCCAGGCTGGCTTTGAACCGTGATCCTCAGATCTCAGCCTCCTGAGGAGCTAGGACTACAGGTGTGAGCCACTGGCACCCGGCCTGTTTTTTATTTCTGTACCTTTTTGTCTTATATTTGAGTTTATCTGATTTGGAGAGGGAAAGGGGAAGCACAGAAATGGTGGGACAAAGGGTAAACTAATGTAGCAGTGATACAAAACAATGTGTTGAAAATGAACTCTTCAATTTGTGGGAGATAGGGGTGGGGAGAGAAAAAACTGGGAGACAATGAGGGAAGGGGTGACACTGTTCAAAATTACTTGATTTATGAAACTACAATCCTTCTGCATAGTATCTGCACAATATCTGCACAGTAAAATTTTTTAAGAGTTGCTTTCAACAAAACTTGATAACTTCCTTTGCTTTGTCTGAGGTTGAACAATGTGATCAGAGTGCTGTGTACATAGACTGCTTTCACACTCACACTGGGGAAGGCCTGCCATCTACTGGCAGGTTTTGATTTATTCAAAATGGAACCCCACAGTTAAAAAACACCACCCATACTACATACTCATTGGGCCTGGATGAAATACTAAAAGAAAAAAAGAGAAAAAGAGAAGAATGCAGGGTACTGGTGTCTCATGCCTATAAACCTAGGCACTCAGGAGGCTGAGATCTGAGGACCCCAGTTCAATGGAAACCCTAGCAGGAAAGTCTGTGAGACTTATCTCCAATTAACCACCAGAAAACTGAAAGTGGCACTGTGGCTCAAAGTGGTAGAGCACTAGCTTTGAGCAAAAAAGCTCAGGGACAGCACCCAGGCCCTGAATTGAAGACCTATGACTGACAGAAAAAGAAATGATACCTCATTTACTTTAAGAAACAAGAAATAAACAGGGTGGCTCATACCTGTAATACTCGCTACTCAGGAGGCTGAGATCTGAGGATTGCAGTTCAAAGCCAGCCTGGGAAGGAAAATCCATGAGTCTCTTATCTCCAATTAAGCACCACAAAAGTGCTAAAAGTGGAGCTGTGACTCAAGTGGTAGAATGCTATCCTTGAGCACAAAAGCTCAAGGACAGTGTCCAGGCCTGAGTTCAAGCCCTAGGACTAGCACACACACACACACACACACACACACACACACACAAACATACATGCATGCACACACACAAGAAGCAGCAAGAGATGCTTTTAACAGGGATGAAAAGGAATGTAAATCAATTGTAGGTCACTTACCTATCATACACAAGGTCCTGGGTTCAAGATTAGTTGTGTGCATGTGCACACACACACACACACACACACACACACACACACACACTAACACACACACACCTTTGAGAAAATTGTCTGACTTTGATGGGAAATAAAAGTACTCCTATGAGAAATATTGTATTTGACATTGAAGCTGGGGTTGTTATTCACCCTAACCATGTATGATGATATATTTGCCATACTATTATTACAAAATACATTCAGGTAGCATAGTGAGCAGGTAGATTTCAGGAAGTCTTTTATTTTTCAGGTAAGGGGTAGGTTTATTCATCGTTCTGGCTGACACCAGGCCATGTTGGCCCTCTATGCAGCTGGGAAAGAGAGCTGGGAAAAAGAGTTGGGAAAGAAACAGCTGGGAAAGAGAGAGTCTGGGCCTGGGCTAGGCCTTATCTAGGGTATGGGTGGAGAAAGTTGTGGCCACATCAAATTCAGATGTGACCTCAGTGGATGCAGATGTGACCTCTTCCAGGTGTGCCAGTTGCATAGGTAATGCAGGTACTAGATGGAGACTTTGCTGTGAGGAGGGTGGAGTCTGCTCACCACCCAGGAGCGGACCTTACCTTCCAGTCTTTTAATAATCATGAAATAGAGCGCAGATTCTCTCTGGCTACCTCCTCCTGACAGGGGGCATTGACATTAGGGGTAAAAGGCTGGAATTTGGTCCCTTCCAGAGAAGGCAGCAAGC
This sequence comes from Dipodomys ordii, assembly GCF_000151885.1. NCBI lineage: Eukaryota > Metazoa > Chordata > Mammalia > Rodentia > Heteromyidae > Dipodomys > Dipodomys ordii. The sequence goes on from NW_012267449.1 coordinate 1,233,832, forward strand.
AGCAGCTGTCCCTTGGTGGTGTGAGTCCTTAGATGAAGTCTGGAGAAGTCTCATGAGCATTGAGGGGCTGGAAAAAAATACTAGAGAGCAAATAAATGGCAAGAGGAAGGACTTGGGGCTGAAAAATGTTGGTAGGAATGTCCCTAGCTACTTCTGACATCTGGTGACTAGGTAGAGGAGAAGTCAGGTAACAAAGGCAAGAATGTAAATTCCTGTCTAGTTAATAGGTAGACAGGTATAGACACTAGATGGGCAGGCTTCTTACTTCTATTGACATCCTGGCTCTGGTTAATTCTGAAAGGGCAGGCACAAAGTGGCTGATATGACATCATCTCTTCTTACTCCTCTCCATAGTCCCTTGTTTCCCAGACTGGCTGAGTCTAGGTACCCATTGCTGGGATGGCTTTTCCCAGTTAGTATTCATGGAGGTTTGAACTCAAGGCCTGGGCACTGTCCCTGAGCACTTCTGCTCAAGGCTAGTGCTCTACCATGTTGAGTTACAGTACCACTTCAAGTGTTTGGCTGGTTAGAGATAAGAGTCTTGAGCCATGCTTCCAGCCTGGCTCTTTGCAGGTTAGTTGGGAGATAGAGTCTTAGGGATTTTTCAGCCCGGGCAGGCTTTGAACTGCAAACTTTGCCAAAATCCCTTTATCATTTCCAATTAAAGCGACAAGGAGATCAAATAGAATAAGTAGAGTTTACCTGGTCCTTATCAAAAATTGCCAACAAATATTCTGAAATGATAAAAAACTCATTAGATGCCCAATATTTTAGAGTCACATAGTCAGTACCAGAATACACAACACAAAGCAAAAAAAAGGAAAAACTCAAAATCTAAATTTTTTTTATTGTGAACATACAGTACAGAGGGGTTACAATTACATGGGCAAGGGGCTGGGAAGGTGGCTCAGTGGTAGAGCGCTTGCCTTGCATGTCTGAGGCCCTGGGTTCGATTCCTCAGCACCACATAAGCAAAAAGAAAAGCCGGAAGTGGCGCTGTGGCTCAAGTGGTAGAGTGCTAGCCTTGAGCTG
>NW_012267449.1:1235703-1244676 GCF_000151885.1 Dipodomys ordii
TCCCCCCCACCAAAGTTGTAAAGTTCATTTTCGACATGACAACTTGTACTTCTCATTGCTGCAACGGGTCCACCTGTATCCTTATTTAAACGACTTGTTTTTCCCCTTCCCCTCCACAAATATACTGACATCAAATACAGTGAAAGCAGGGGTTATTTCTTTGTTGCTTTGTAAAACCTAAAATTTTTTACAACAATGTTTAGACATCTTTGCTAACAAAGCACATCAGATGGTTGGGCCTCAGTTACTAGGGCCTGTGAAAAGAGCAACTTGTTAGGAAGGCACCTTAGAATAAATGGATGGAGTAGTAAGCTTGGTGGAAGGTTAAGGGTCAGATGGGGCCAAACCCATAACCCACCATGTGGCCAAGATGGTGAACTCAAGGTGGTGAATTCCTGAAAAAATGCAAAGAAACCCTGAACAAATAGATCAAGCCTACATTGGCTAGCCTTTGAGAGGAAACCTAGAGGAGGGGGTCCCCGGGACCCAGCCTGTGTCACTCTTCAGGGCATAAGCCAAAATGTAGAAAAGAGAAAGGGAGAGATAGGGAAAGTTGGACATGACTGGCAAATAGAGAGAGAGCAAAGAGAGCCTGAAAGTAAACAGACTTCTGACCATTTACCACTGCAGTGGCAAAAACTGTCTATATCTGAGTATGGCATAAAAATTAGGTGCTCTGGCTTTCCAGGGAGTGCAGGAGGCATTTCAAAGAGGTTTCACGGCTCCGGCGTGACTCCCAGCACCCCATTAATTGTGTAGGAGAGTCAGTCTGGTGAGTGATGGAAAGCTGACCAGGCAGAAGCGGCATCCCCACTTCCCCCAGAGCCCTCTAGAGAGAAATGGCCAAGCCCCCAAAACCAAGCGTCCTCAGCTTCAGAGGTGACCGGCCTTTCAGCTAAAGGCTGTAGGAGCTCTCTGGTGTGGCACCACGTCTGGACAGACACTGAGCAACAGAGAGCTGTAGAGAGTAGTTTCACTCACCAGAGTAGAAAAGTGGTGTGGACGTGGATGTGAAGGTCAGCAATGGTATCGAAGTGCTGTGTCCGCAGCAGACAGACCAGTTCGCAAAAGGCCGTCAGAACTGTGGGTATTCCTCAGAGCAAAAAAGGGGGGGAAAACAGAAAGGAATCCCACCTATCCTGACTTTAAGCCCTTCCCGGGTTCAAACGGCACCATTTATGTTAGGTTTTTAAAAAGAGGTAGATCGAGTAAGAACAGCACCACGCACGTGGTATTCAGGTAAGGGGTGGGTTTATTCATTGTTCCGGCTGGCACCAGGCCGTGTTGGCCCTCCACGCAGCTGGGAAAGGCCTAGGAAAGAGAGCTGGGAAAGAGAGCAAGCTGGGGAAAAGCTGGGAAAGAGAAGAGAGAGCTGAGAAAAAGCTGGGAAAGAGAAGAGAGCTAGGAAAGAGAGCTGGGAAAGAGCTGGGAGAATCAGAAAGTCTTTGTCAGCCTGTCTTTCCTCTACAACCCACAAGGGGGCAGCCAAACCTAAAAAGGCCTCCATGTGTCCCAGGCAGAGAACTTTGTGGAGCCCAGAAGGCACAGAGCCCAGAAAAAGAGGAACTGGAAGCTTTGGGTTTGGAACTTGGAAAATCAAAATGCGTTCATAGACAAGAAGCTGAGACTACGGGGGAAATGAATCCTCAAGGATCTCAGCAGGACCTGTAAGACCCCCAACTCAAATTAGCTAGGCATAAATGACATATATTCATAGATATGTGCATACATATATATCCATATATAATTATTTATATGGATAAAGAACATTAAAGGACTACTTAGACGGAGAAGGTGGGCCAGGCACTTGTGGGTCTGTAATCCTAGCTACTTAGGAGGCTAAGAACTGAGGATCACCTAATTAATCACAGAAAAAGCCATAAGTGGCACTGTGGTAGAGTGCTAGTCTTGCTAGAGTGCTGGCAAATGGAGCTCAGGGATAGTGCCCAGGCCCAGGACTGGAAAAGAGTAGAGAGAAAGAGAAAAGAAAAGATAGAGGGTGAATAATTTGGAATACATTGCAAATACATATGAAAACAGCATAAACAACTTCAGTGAGCTGGGCGCTGGTAGCTTATGCCTGTAATCCTACTTAGGATTCAACCATGGTTGAAACCCAGCCCAGATAGGAAAGTCTGTGAGACTCTTATCTCCATTTAATTACCTTCAAAAGTCAGAAGTGGAGCTGTGGTTCAAGTGGCAGAACACTAGCCTTGAGCAAAAAAGCTCAGAGACAGTACTCAGGTCCTGAGTTCAACCCCAGGACCAACACACACACACACACACACACACACACACACACACACACACACACACACACACACACACGTGCCGCACACAAACCTCAATGATCGCTGTTGCTCAATAGGGAGATGGGGGAATAGGGAAGAAAAGTGCTCTGGTGGGGGACACAAGAATGAAAGGATGAATATGGCTAAAATAGACTTTACAATTATGAAAATAGAACAATGAAACATTTTTAAATTGGTTTGGAAAGGCCAGAAGGGAGAAGGATATTTTTTAATTAGCTCAACTGTGATGACCCACACACACACCAAAAAAAAAATAATATAAAATGTCAAAATAGAAACAGAACAAAACTATTGATTTTTAAAGAATAGGGCCAAACTTGAAAGGCAGGACTGAATTGGAACAACTAGTTCTGAGGAAAGGACAAGGTGTATTTAACCCCTGGCTGCCCCTTCTACTGTAACTGGCCCATTTGCCCCTGGCTGCCCCTCCTACCGTAATTACTAGTTTTGAAAAAGCAAAACACCTGGCCCTGAAACCAGGAACTGCCTGCTGCTTTAGGTCAAGAAATTGTTACAGGGGTATTTATGGTTTTAATTGTTTCAGGAATCTTTGTGATTTACGTGTTTACAAAATAACTGCTAAGTTCTGCTTCTGTACAACAATTTACTTGCATCTGCTCTAAAGGACTGCATTTTTTGCCTTTATAAACCCTGAGCTATTTGAGTTTGAGGCTGGTCACTCCCAAGTTGAGTTAGCCCCAGCCAGTCAATCCAATAAACTCCACCTTTTAAGATACTGGTCATCGTCCGTGACTTTGCCCAGGGGGTCAGTCAGTCCATTTCATAACCTAGTTCATGTTGTAAAGAGCTTTATTTTGTCTGGCCAGAGTTTGTTCTTCTGAAGTCAAGCAGAATGCTACCTGAGTCTTTGCTTTAACAATATATTCCTGGAAGAGATTGTACAAGCTGACAATTCCCTACCTTAGCAACATTGAGAGATTGGCCACCCCAACAACTTTCTGGAACAGCTAGCTGAACTAAAACGACAAAACCAGCAGTACATTCCTTGTACATCTTAAATGCTTATAAACCCAGTCCTAACCCCAGCGAGGAACCACACTGCCTATGCATCTGCCTCTTTCTTGTCTTGGGAAGTGAATAAACCTTTGCCCTCCTTGCTTGCCACTCTGCCTCTTGGCAAATTCTTCACAGCACACCAGTTGAAGCTTTCCCTCCCCACCCGCCCCCATAACAGGGCCCAAACTGGAGGCAACAGAAGCAGATCATAAACCACATTCAGCGGGGTCAGGAAAAAAAAAAGCAACTGAAGTTTACCAAGCCTTCCTTCATTGACCTTGAAAACAAACAGATTTGGAGAGAAGGGAATTGGAGTCGCAGTTGGAGTTTGATAGAAAGTTAAGAAACATCCAGCACTGGAAGATTTTGCAGGTAGAACTAGTCTCCAGCCCAAGGTGAAACCTGAAAACCCATTGATAGTATGCCCTAGATTTGTGGCTCCACCCAGGTTCATCTTGGCAAAGCCATTTTGCCTCTGTGGACCTCAGTTGCCTGGCACAATGAGTAGTGACTGAAATTGTCTATCCTGGGAAGGTTTTGACTTGCTTCTCTGTTGCAGGCATGACCATTACTCCCTACTGAGATGGAGAAAAAAAACAAAGAGGAATTGAGAAGTAAGCTCCTGAAGAGTTACAGCCCAAGTCTGTTGGCTCTGTAATCCTAACTACTCATGCTGAGCATAGCATTTCAAAGCCAGTGCTGGCAGGAAAGTTCTGGAAATGGTGCTGTGGCTCAAAGTGGTAGAGTGGTAGCCTTGAGCACAAAAAGCTCAGGGACAGCGTACAGGTCCTGTATTTAAACCTCAGAACTGGCACACACACACACACACACACACACACACACACACACACACACACACACACACACACCTGGGAGGAGATGGAATGGTTCTGTCTCATTTCCTACGAAAGTGTACTTGTGGCAATGTTACTGTCCCCACCCATACCCCATCCCTCACTATGAGAGGGTGCTGGGTTTTGTGAAATTTCCTACAGACCTGAAATGCCAAGATGGCCACCAAGTAAGAATAATGTACTTCAAGGGCTTCCTTTCTGCTGATAACCCCACCTATCCCAGTCCAAACAGCTTAAGATTAAGTGAGAAAAAAGGGTTATATAAGGGCTTCAGCCCTAGGTTAGAGTATTAGCCAGCAGGGTTTACAGGGAGTTTGCTAGGGGAGGAGGCAGAGCATCTTAGTCATTTGTGGGGCTGGAATGTTTATCATGAGCACAACATCTGTATAGCATAGTAGGTGTCTTTGGGTTCTATCCCCAGCATAGCAAAAGACAATGGTGTGTGTGTGTGTGTGCAGGTCCTGGGTCTTGAACTCAGGGCCTAGGCACTTAGCCCAGGGCAAGCATTCTATTATTTGAGTCACAGCTCCACTTATGGATTTTTGGTGCTTAATTGGAAATAAGAGCTGCATGCCTTTCCTGTCCCAGATGGCTTTGAACTGTGAGCCTCCCATCTCAGCCTCCTGAGTAGCTGGGATTGCAGGAATGAGCCATCAGCAGCCTGAGAGACAATATTTTTTAAATATAAAATCATACCTGTCTTTGGACTTGCCTTTCATTTTTACTTAGATGAATTTGCAAATCATATTTCTAGATCAGACTGTAGTAAGAGAAGCTGTAATAAGGAATTGCTTTCCAAAAGATGATATTCAGACATTCCAATGTTCTGTAAAATTGATGTTATGATGATGTCCTAGGGATTTGCTGATCCCAGGACTGGTTAATGCCTAAGAGTTCATCTTTCATATGCTAACTAAGCGATCCCCAGATTACACCTCCCACTGTCTCCTTTAGGTATTACAAGGAGCTAATATTTCTCTGCCATGTACAAGGACCTAATATTTCTCTGCCCTAATCATGCCAGAGCTAGTTACTACATAAGGCTGTATTATCCCTTACATCCAGGACCCTTGAGTTACTTAAACCAGCCAATCCTAAACCCGTTTACACAACCTCACACCCATCCCTTCCCACAGAAATCAAGACAAAGACACCCCTCCCCCATTTCCTTTCCCTACTGAACCCATTTTTTTTAATGTTTTTTCTTCTTTTGTCAGTTGTTGGGCTTGAACTCTGGGCCTGGGTGCTGTCCGTGAACAATTCAGCTCAAGGCGAGCACTCTACCACTTGAGTCACAGTGCCACTTCTGGGTTTTCTGGTGGTTAGTTGGAGATAAGAGTCTCATAGGCTTTTCTGCCCAGTCTGGCTTTGAACCGTGATCCTCAGATCTCAGCCTCCAGAGTAGCTAGGATTACAGGTGTGAGCCGCCCGCACCTGGCTTGAACAATCCATTTCTTATAGCATTGTAATAGAATGAAAAGTGTCCCCTCAAAAGAATATGATTACATTCTGATTCCTAAAATTCAGGACTGGGGTTTGAACTCAGGGCCTCACCCTCTCAGCTTTTTCTGCTCATGGCTGGTGCTCTATCATTTGAGTCATGCCTCTGTTGTTCTATTTGCTACTTAATTGGAGATAAGTCTCTCAGGTTTGCCTGCCTAGACTGGCTTCAAACCAAGATCTGAGGACCTTGGTTCTTAGCCTTCTGAATAGCTAGAATTACAGGTGTGAGCCACCAGAGCCCAACTATGCTAAATCTTGAGGAGAGGAACTTACTTGGATTATTTAGGTGGACTCTAAATGCAGTCATATCTATCCTTAGGAGAAAAGGTGAAAATTTTACGGTAAGGCCATAAGAACAAAGAACAGAATAAAAGACAGGCCAAGGAATGGGAGCAGATTCTCTGCTAGAACCTTTGGAAATTGTGACTGTTAGCCCAGAAGCCTCCTCCCTTAGGGCTTCTTTCCCTAGGCAATACTAGGTCCATGCAGTAAAGGCAGCAAATTATTAGCCCCTATCCCCTTTTCCTGAGAGATCACCCCATTGGGATAGCTATGACCATATAAGGCAGGGAGATTCCCCAAATTCCAGAGGTTATAAAAGGTCAACTGAGACAGCTGGTACTTCTTACTTCTGCTCCATTATGAGAAGGGGTCATGCCAGTCCCTTTACTCTGGCAAAGTCTAATATACTCTAACAGTGACCATGCCAGCACCTTAATATTATCCATAAGTCATTTGGACTAAAAAAAAAGTTAATAGCTCCCTTACTGCTATTTGGAGCTACCTAATTTGTAATTATTTATGGCAGCCCTGGAAAACGAATACAATCATCCTGACTTCAGGTTTTGGGTTGTTATTGGTGGTGGTGGTGGTGGTGGTGGTGATTGTTGGGCTTGACCTCAGGGCCTGGGCACTGTCCTGAGCTCTTTTCAGTCAAGGCTAGCACGCTACCACTTTGAACTACAGTTCAGCTCCCAGTTAGAGATAAGAGTCTCACAGACTTTCTTGTTCTGTTTGGAACTATGATCCTCAGATCTCAGCCTCCTGAGTAGCTAGAAGCCCAGCTCACATCAGTTTTTATTTCTCTTTGTGTTCCACATGAATTTTATATTTCTATGATGTTTTCCCATTACTGAGATAAAGTACTAAAAGAGGAGTCTACAGTGGTAACTTCACAGAGGTAATCTTAGAGTCAGCAGTTGACAGGAGTTGTGGCTTAGTTCTATAAGTAATCCCAGTTCCTTGGGAGGCAGAGATGAAGAGTGTAGGGATTCAAGGCCAGCCTGGGCAAAAGTTATCAAGTCTCAATCAACAAATTTAGAGTTCATATTCCTAATACCAGTTAAGAGGGAAGCATAAATGGGAGAATTTTAGTCTGAGGTCATCCCAGACAAAAATGCAAGAAACTTATCTAAAAAATAATTAAAACACCACCAAATACTGGTGGCTCACACCTGTAATCCTAGCTACTCAGGAGGCTGAGATCTGAGGATCAGGGTTCCAAGCCAGCCTGGGCAGGAAAAATCCTTGAGATGCTTATCTCCAATTAACCATGAGAAAACCAGAAGTGGAACTGTGGCTCAAAGTAGTAGAGTGCTAGCCTTGAGCAAAAGAAGCAGGGACAATGCCTAGGCCTTGAGTTGAAGCCTCACAAGCACAAAAAATAATAAGTTCCAGTACTATCTTCCCTGCCCACCCCAAAAGAGGAAAAGAAAAAATCAGCAGTCATATTGTCTACCATTGTATATTAGTTAGATAATACTATGGAGATTTTCCCACACTGATGACTATCAAAAAAGCCTCAACAAAATGCAAAGTTTCACCACACAAAATTCAGGTCTATTGGTTTTTATTTTCTGTCCCACTCCATGAACATGGAAATGATAGCCTGGAAAGCAGGTTTCTCCAATAAAAGTGGTAGTGGAGGTGAGGCTCCTTAAATCAAGTTAATGGTAGTATTAATGTTGTTTACCACTTATTCCAGGTACTGGAGGAGGAAGAGAAGCTCCCTTGGGTAGAGGGGCCAGTGGTGGATGTGGTTTTGTGGCTGGCCCTCTATCTGCATAGAGATGAGGTTGGTGAAATCCTGGCATGTTTTGGCAATCTGCACAATCAACTTCCTGTAATATAAATAATAAAATGTGTAAATGACTTGCTATGACATATGCAGCCCAGAATACAGAATGTTACATGTTTGTGTTTTCTTAAAGGTTATATACTGCTTATTAATTTATTAGCTGTTATTTACTTTTGGGGGGTTCAGGAGAATGAACCCAAGGATTTGTATGCTGTCTGCCACTAGACTATATTCTTTTAGACTATGTAGCCCAGGTTGTCCTTGAACTTAAAATCTTCCTGTTTTAGTTTCCCAAGTAGTAGGCCAACACCACTGTACCCAACTTTCAACTTCTTTTTTTAAGGAAAAACACAAAATTTATTACATGTTTTAGGAGTAGTTAGGGGTATCTCACAGTGATGTTTGCCTTTCATGGCCCTCGGGCTGATACCCAGTACCACAAATAATTGTCACATGCCTAAGGCATGTATGGGACTCCAAAGGATCAATCTTTAAGTGATTAACAGTTCATGCAAGAGACATAAATGAGAAGCATTTTAAACTTCACATAAAGACTATTACTGCTAACCCTCTAATGCTACATAAATTGGCATTCTCATCAAAAGCATTATTAAAAAACTACTAACAGATACTGGAAAATTACATTTCATGATAAACTTATATAAAATAAATTAGTGCATGTGATGTGCACTTGTTGGTTCAAATATGGATAATTAAAAGTCATGGGACTGATCCCCTTGGAGGTCAAATGAATTTACACAAAGATTTAGACCCATAGTGTCAATGACTTAGGTATTTATTAATACCAGGAATAAAAAAAAAACTAGGGACTAGAGCATGTGTTTAACATGAGGAAAGACCTGGGTTCAGTGTGGAGGAAGAAGATGAGGAGAAGGAAAGAAAGAAAACAAAGAAAGAGAGAGAGAGGAAGGAAGGAAGGAAGGAAGGAAAGCAAGCAAGCGAATGAGGAGAAGGAAGGAAGAAGGAGGAAGAAGAAGAAGAAAAGAGGGAAGAAAGGAGGATGAGAAGGAAGAAAAGGAGGAGGATGAGAAGGAGAAGAAGGAGGAGGAGGAACAGGAGAAGGAGGAGGAGGAGGAGGAGAAGGAGGAGCAGGAGGAGGAGGAGAAGGAGAAGGAGAAGAAGAAGAAGAAGAAGAAGAAGAAGAAGAAGAAGAAGAAGAAGAAGAAGAAGAAGAAGAAGAAGAAGAAGA
>NW_012267449.1:1244826-1254147 GCF_000151885.1 Dipodomys ordii
CTCTTATCCTCAATTAACCACCAGAAAACTGGAAGTGGTGCTGTGGCTCAAGTGGTAGAGCGCTAGCCTTGAGCTGAAGAGCTGAAGGACAGCGCCCAGGCCCAGAGTTCAGGCCCCACAATCAACAGAAAAAAAAAGGAGAACAACTTACTTTTCAGAGATGTGAAAGGGGTAAGAAGAAAAATGGATGGATGGCAGGAATGGGGATTATTTCTTCTGTCAAGGGCCACTGGATAACTTGATTCAAGGGCATTCATAATTATAAAATACAGGCAGATATATGTCTGTTCCATCATATACCAAATGATTTTTCTGGCCTTATATATGCCTACAGTCTGAAATGATCAAATATTAAACATATAAAGAAGTACAGTAGGGCCAGGAAATAGCCATAGCACTGAATCATTTGGAATTTGCTGCTAACTTTAAAAATATTTTTATTATAAAGGTGATGTACATAGGGATTACAGTTATATGTCAGGTAGTAAAATCATTTCTTTTTGAAGTGTCATCTCTTTTCTTGTTTCTCCCAATTTTTCCTCTGCAGTCCCCCTCCCTCACAAGTTGTATAGTTCATTTTCAACATAGTATCTAGTGAGGATCACTGCTCAATTAGTTCACCCTTTGTCCCACCATTTCTGTGTTCTCCCTTTGCTGCTTTTTTAAAAAAAATATTTTATTGTTTATGTAGTACCAAGGACTCTAACCCAGGGCCTCATGCATGTTAGGCAAGCACTCTACCACTAAGCCACATTCCCAGCCCCTGCTGCTAATTTCTGATGATACTTTTCAGTTAAATGATGTTAACAGACTAACTCACACAATAAACATACATGATACATACTACATCGATTTAATTCTCACTTTTTTGCATATTCCCTTAATTAAAGTACTTAATCAAAGGTCATTTATGGTGTAGACCTCTTAGTGAAATTTTTATGTACATATGGGAACTTGCCTCAAAGAGAAGCTAGGATAATATAGGAAGTTCATGCATTTTCAAAGGTGTTAGCTGAGATTTATCCATGTCTAGAGAGGGCTTTGGGGGTTATTAAAATAATTATAATTCAGCCAGGTGCCAGGCTCAGAAGGCTGAGATCTGAGGATTGTGCTTCAAAGCCAGCTTGGGCAGGAAAATCCTTGAGACTCAACTCCAATTAACCACCAGAAAAGTGGAGTGGCACTGTGGCTCAAGTGGTAGAGTACTCGCCGTGAGCTGAAGAGCTGAGGGACAGTGCCTAGGCGCAGAGTTCAAGGTCCACAACCAACAAAAACAAAACTAATAATAATTAGAATTATTTTCTTTGGGGCTGGGGATCAAATCCAGAGCCTCAAGGAGGCTAGATTGTAAATATTGTAAGAAATATTGTAAACTAAAGAGGAAAGCTTTTTAGTTGACTGCTATTAAGGTTTACCAAATAGTAGTTGCAAATGTAGTTCCGGAGTGTCCGCCCAACAACATAGCACAGAGTTTGAGTGGATTGAAGCAGAAGTAAGATTCTGTTTGTCTATGGAGGTAAAGCAGGATACCAGTTAGGACTTGGAAACCAGCACTATGCACAATGAAAGTACAAGAAGCCATAACCTAACAGTCCCAGGAGCAAAAGAACATTGTTTATATTGATGATTTCTGCAAAGCTATGGCAGAAGCAACCCTCCCAGTCATCTTGTATGGCTCCAATTTCACACAACATGACAGATGTCTGTGGAGTCACACACTGACCTAGAATAAGGCTTCTCCCAGGGCTCCAAAGACATCTAGGACTCAAACCTTTATATTATAAGTCTTGCTATATTTAATACTGATATTTTGGTTGTGGGGCTTGAACTCAAGGCCTGGATGCTGTCCCTGAGCTTTTTGCTCAAGGCTAGCACTCAGTTTGAGCCACAGCCCCACTTCCTGTTTTCTGGTAGCTAATTTGGAGATAAGAGTATCATGGACTTTCCTGCCTGGGCTGGCTTTGAAACGCAATCCTCAAACTTCAGCCTCCTGAGTAGCTAGGTGTGAGTTACTGGTACCTGGCGGTATTTAATATTAATACCAGAGGAAGTTGCTCCCCATTTGCATTGCTGTTAGAACCACTTTTTTATGTGTGCTTGTTCGGGGACAAACTCTTGCTGTCACTTGGCTGTTTCTGCTCTAGGCCAGCTTTCTATCATTTGAGCCACATCCCCATTTCTGGCTTCTTACTAGTTAACTGTATGTAAGAGTCTCACAGATTTTCCTGCCCAAGCTGGCTTCAAACCAGGATCCTCAGATCTCAGCCTCCTGAGTAGCTAGGATTACAGGTGTGAGCCACAAATGTCTGGCTTGGTCCTGTTTTTTATAATACTGATTTTTTTTTAATTCCTTGTATACTAATTCAACCAGTGTCTGTCTCAAGTAATTAAGGAAGAAGATATTTAGCTCACTTTTTAAAACTGGGATTTTTCCAGCTCTAGTTTTAGAAACAAAACAAATGTTCCTATTGATTAGCTCTAAGAATGTATTTTAGAGAGCCAGGCACCAGTCAGTCATAAAAGTCTGTAAGACTCTTATCTCCACTTACTAGCAATAAGTCAGAAGTGGAACTCTGGTTCAAGTGGTAGAGCACTAGACTTGAGGAAAGAAAAAAAAAACAAAAAAAAGCCCAGGGCTGGGAAGTTGGCTCAGTGGTAGAGCGCTTGCCTTGCATGCCTGGGGCCCTGGGTTCGTTTCCTCAGCACCACATAAGCAAAAAGAAAAAAGCCGGAAGTGGTGCTGTGGCTCAAGTGGTAGAGTGCTAGCCTTGAACTGAAGAGCTGAGGGATAGCGCCCAGGCCCAGAGTTCAGGCCCCATGACCAACCCCCCCCCTCAAAAAAAAAGCCCAGAAGCAGCACAAAAAAGCCCTGAGTTCTAGCCCTAGGACCGACTGGCCCAAAAAAATTTTAAATGCATTTTTGACATATTTTACAATGCAAACTTTCAAAATAAAGATGCTATTAAATAGTGAATGAGAAAACACTTTGGAAGTTTTTTAGAAGTGTGAATATAATATATATATATATATATATACACACACACACACACACACAAGTGAATATATATACATATATATATACACTTTCTGACATCTAGCTATGCCAAAGAATTAAAAAGTAAAATCATTAAAAATAATTTAAAAATATTGTAGTCTTGATTATTATCACTCTAAAAATATCTCTCTATAGCTGGATGCTGGTAGCTCATGCTTGTAATCCTAGCTACTCAGGATGCTGAGATTTGATTGTGATTCAAAGCCAGCCTGGGCAGAAAAGTATGTGAGACTTTTATCTCCAATTAACCATCCCCGCACTCAAAAAGAAAGCCAGATGTATAGTTGTAGCTCAAGTGGTAGAGAGCTAGCTTTGAGCAGAAAAAGCTAAAGGACAGCACCCTTATCCTGAGTTCAAGCCCTAGTGCTGGCACACATACACAAAATTCTCTCTCTAAAATAGTGTTTTGGTTGCTTTTTTTGGTTGTGTGTATGTGTGTGCGCATGCATGTGCTGGCACTAGGGCTTGAACTTAGTGCATTGAGGTCTTGTTTGGAATGTGTTCACAGTTGGTACTCTATCACATGAGCTATGACTCCAGTCTGGTCAACTGGAGATGGAGTCTCTCAAATGTTTCTGCCCAGGCTGGCTTCAAACTCCTGTCATCCAGGTCTCAGCTTCTTGAGTAACTAGGATAACAGGCATGCACCACCAGCATCCACTTTTTAAAAGCTTTTGCTTGTGTAACATATTGTCACAATACTCAGTTTGCTAAACTAATGCCCCAATCTTTTCACAAATCAATCCTACAGAGTTAAACTGTGTTTCTAAACAAGTCTGCTTCGGGTCCTGATTTCTCTCCATCTAATAAGATAATATTCTACCGTAATACTTAATGAGACATGGCACAAAATAAATATAGAAACTATTATTACCTTTCTTCAATTGGCATGTAATTCTGTACAAAATTAACACGTCTTTTTCTTCTTCTATTATATATAGGCTTGGGCTTAGGACCTGAAGTTTTCATTTTCCTGTAATGATCATTATGATAGATGGAAAATTTAATAATTCAGTTTGAGGAAATCTCTAAATAAAATCATGTGTGAAATCAAAGCATTTTTGCTTCTCAAATTCCCAAAGGTGCTGGTGGCTCATGCCTGTAATCCTAGCTACTCAGACGCTGAAATCTGAACATTGCAGTTCAAAGCCAGCCCAGGCAGGAGGGTCTGTGAGACTCTTATCTCCAATTAAACACCAGAAAACTGGACATGGTGCTGTGGCTCAAAATGATAGAGTGCCAGCCTTGAGTGAATAAGCTTAGGGACACAGCCCAGGCCCTGAGTTCAAGCTCCCACCACTACTACCAACAACAAAAAATTCCCAATTGAGACTATTTTCAAAGCAGCTAAGAATTTATGTGGATGTGGGGCTAAGTGCCTGTGCTAAGTGAATTAGTAATGAGGAAATATGCTGCAGACAAAAGCAAATAATCCTGTTTCACACTTACAAAAAAACCACATTTATTTGAACTCAGGGCCTGGCACTGTCCCTTAGCTTTTCCTGCTTAAAGCTGGTGTTCTACCCTTGAGCCACAGCTCTACTTGTAGCTTTTGTGTAGTTAATTGGAGACAAGTGTCTCGCAGAATTTCCTGCCTGGGCTGGCTTTGAACCTTGATCCTCAGATCTCAGCCTCTTGAGTAGCTAGGTTTACAGGTGTGAGCCACCGGCGCCTGGCTACATACATTATTTGACAACATATAGCACATATAGGAGGGAAACTTCATGGAGTAAACCTTTCAAATGGTTAACAAAAAGTTTAACTAAATGAATACCAGAAGCTGAAATGAGATTGATAGTAAGGGGTAGATAATGTAAGAGGGTAGATGAATGAAAAGGGAACAGGGGACAAATACAGCAAGAGTACTCAATGTACATATGTGATAAACAAAGCAGAAAACATGAAAGGAATCTTTGGGGAAGGAATTGATGGGATGGGGAAGAAGGATGGAAAGAAGCGCTGGACACTTAGATGGACATGTTAAATTGTCCCCTTGTACAACTTTTTGAAATTCAGAAAATAAAATAAAATGAGAGTGTGAGAGATTAAAATGGGGTAAGGTTTTCTTATATTGCATTCTCTCCCAACTGCTCCTACGTCATTGTGCTTTAAAAATAAGTCTAAATAAGGCCTGAGTAGTTAGAATGAACCCAGTTGAAGTCCAGCTACATATTGTTTGTGAGTGTGAGTGTTAATGTGTGTGTTTGTGTATGTGGAGGTCCTGGTGTGTGTGTGTGTCTGTGTGTGTGTGTGTGTAGGTCCTGGGACTTAACATTTGGGCATGGGCACTGTCCCTAAGCTTTTGTGCTCAAGGCTGGTGCTCTACCACTTGAGCCACAGCTCCATTCTGGCTTTTTTATAGTTAATTCGAGATCAGAGTTTCATGGATTTTTTTTTGGCTGGCCTTGGGGCCTGAACTCTGTTGCTCAGCTCTTCAGCACAAGGTGAGCACTCTACCACTCAAGCCACAGCACCACTTCCGGCTTTTTCTGCTTATATGGTGCTGAGGAATTGAACCCAGGGCCCTGTTTCATGGATTTTCTTGCCTGGGGTTGGCTTTGAACCATGATCTTCAGATCTCAGCCTCTTGAGTAGCTTGGATTATAGGCATGAGCCACCAGCACCTGGCAGTAACACATATCTTACTTGATATTTATTGCCAATGTCATTTCAAACAATTTTAGATCAAACATATGTTTCCAATATGGCAGATCATCCTATCTAGAATTTTCCTGTTACGTTTCTACAATAAAAAAAAACTTTCACTGCTATCAAATATATAAAGAGAAAAGTAAGGATGATTGGCTCAAAGTTGACGAGGTCATATGTATTTATGATGCTACCTCACTTGCCTCTCCTTGTACCAGTGATAATATCTCAGGTTATTGAAATTACCCTGCCTTTCTTTGTTCACTGTTGAGCAGTATGAACACAACTATAATACTGATAGAGGCTTAAATAACACAATTTCTATAACTTCCACAGTATGCCAGTACAGACAGGAATAAGACCTTTTACAAGATCATACTTCTCAAAAACCAAGCCATTCAGCTATTTTTACATAGCAACTTTAACCTAAACTGAGTTGAAGGGTAGTGGAACTTAAATAGTTTGATCATTGTAATTATACAAGGAAGATTCTCAAGATTATCGTAACAGTGATGGCTATTAAGAATATGTGCAGCTGGGGGCTGGGAAGGTGGCTCAGTGGTAGAGCACTTGCCTTGCATGCTCAAGGCCCTGGGTTCGATTCCTCAGCACCACAAAAGCAAAAAGAAAAAAAGCCGGAAGTGGCACTGTGGCTGAAGTGGTAGAGCGCTAGCTTTGAGCTGAAGAGCTGAGGGACAGTGCCCAGGCCCAGAGTTCAGGCCCCACAACCGGACCAAAAAAAAAAAAAAAAAGAATATGTGCAGCTGGGCACTGGTGGCTCATGCCTGTGCTTCAAAGCCAACCTGGGCAGGAAAGCCCGTGAGATTCTTATCTCTAATAAACCACAGGAGAACCGGAAGTGATGCTGTGGCTCAAGTGGTAGAGCACCAGCCTTGAGCTGAAGAGCTGAGGGACAGCGCATAGGCCCAGAGTTCAAGCCCCATGACCAACACACACACACACACACACACACACACACACGAATATGTGCACATAGGACTTACCCAAATAATTAACAGTGTCTAGTCAA
Source organism: Dipodomys ordii (assembly GCF_000151885.1). Taxonomy (NCBI): domain Eukaryota; kingdom Metazoa; phylum Chordata; class Mammalia; order Rodentia; family Heteromyidae; genus Dipodomys; species Dipodomys ordii. The sequence continues at coordinate 1,251,561 of NW_012267449.1, forward strand.
AGACCTGATTTTAGTCAGGCACCAGTGGTTCATGCCTGTTATTCTAGTTATTCAAGAGGCTAAGATATGAGCAGTTTGAAGTCAGACTGGGCAGGAAAGTCTGTGAAACTTATATTTCCAATTAAGCACCAAAAAACTGTAGGTCAGTGGCTCAAGAGGCAGAGTGCCAGACTTGAGTGCAAAAGCTAAGGGATAGTGTACCCAGACCCTGCATTCAAGCCCCAGCAACAGCACAAAAAGAATATCTGCCTTTAAAAATAAGCCAATTCTATATGTGGAGGGGAAGGGAAAAAACAAATTGTTAAAACAGGGATACAGAAGGACCCATTGCAACAATGAGATATACAAGTCGTTATGTCGAAAAATGAACTTTACAACTTTGGTGGGGGGGACGGAGGGGGGGAGGATGGGAAGGGATGGGAAGGGGAAACAAAGCAGGAGGCTACAATGCTTGATAAGAAATGTACTCATTATCTCATCCATGTAATTGTAACCCCTCTGTATTTTCACAATAAAAACATATTTTAAAAATAAGCCAATTCTAATAAATAAATGAAAAATCTTCAACATCTTTAGTTATAAAGGAAATTCAAATAAAAGATACAGTTATGGTTGCAGATGGCACATATCTGTTATCCTGGCTATTCAGGAGACTGAAATCCAGAGAATCATAGCTCGAAGCTACACTAGTTAGAAAAGTCCACAAGACTCCATCTCTAAAATAATCAGCAAAAAGCCAGGTTGGAGGAAAGGCTCAAGTGGTAAAAGCATCAAGCAAGCAAGCCTAGCGAGTTTTAGGCACTGAGTTCAAATCACAGTATCACCAACAAATAACAACAAAAACAGATTCAAAGAATTATCACATTTTGATTTAAAAAGAAAAGACATAAAAGTAGGAGGAGGACTATTTGGGAAGGTAAGGAGGCCCGTAGGGGAGTAGAAGGGGGAGAAGAGAGAGCAAGGGGACGTGAATATAATAAAAAAACATTATATACGTGTATGAAAATATAATTAAAATCCATCATTTTCTATAATTAAAACATTATTCTAGGGGGCTGGGAAGGTGGCTCAGTGGTAGAGTGCTTGCTTTGCATGTATGAGGCCCTGGGTTCGATTCCTCAGCAGCACATAAACAGAAAAAAAAGCCAGAAGTGGTGCTGTGGCTCAAGTGGTAGAGCCCTAGCCCTGAGCTAAAGAGCTGAGAGACAGCGCCCAGGCCCGTAACTGACCACACACACACACACACACACACACACACACACACAAATAAATAAATAATATTCTAGAAAACAAAAAAAGTAAAAACAACAAAATGAGCTTAAAATACAGAATAAGGTAAATCCCAATCATAGTACCTACGTTTCAGGTTCAAATTTGATGTCTGATCTCCCTCTGAGCTTCAGGTCTTGTCTACATCTATTTCAGGGTGGCACTAGTTGTAAATCAGTCCTTAGTTACAATACCTGAAGAAGAAAATATTGATGAATATTTTTGCCGTGGATACAAACTAACTTTCCAAAGAAAGAATTAAGCACTATAAAAACATTATTTGGAGCCAGATGCCGGTGGCTCACACCTGCAATCCTAGCTACTCAGTAGGCTGAAGGGACAGCGCCCAGGCCCAGAGTCAAAGTCCCACAACCGTCCAAAACCAAAACCAAATGAACAACCCCCGCCTTCCTCCAACCCCCCTCACCCTCTCCCCCTCCCCAAATTTGGGACAGTTTAAAACACCACCACTACAAAAACCCTTCTGCCCACTGCTTACCCTCAGGGGAAATTAACCTTACTCCTAAGAGACCCTGGCTTTATAGTGTGGAGGCCTTTGTGACATAATACATTATGACCACTTAGTGACTACACTGAACTAAGCTGCTCTGCAGGCCTGCCACCTAAGATACGGATCAAAGGGGGGAAGGGAGAGTGATAGAGTGGATAAGATTGAGCAGAATATGCGGTCGTGGCAGCGGTGGCGGCGGCAGCGAGCGCAGGAGCCATACCTGAGCCACAGAGAGTCCGGGATGAAGGAGCCAGATGCAGCAGGCGAGCGGATTCTACTCAACACCAGCAAGAACCTACAAGGAGCGGACATCTTCATCCTGCAGTTCGCAGACCAGAGACGACCCAGGAACCAAGACTCGGTGTGAGTAGAAGCCTGACGTCCTCACTCCTTCTCAGGGAGCAGAGGAGGGAAGGCCAACCCTCCCCCCCCACCCCCAGTACCGGAGATCTCCATCTTGGATACCCACAAAGCTTGGAGGAGCTGCTAGCTCCAACTCAGGCCTTGGAATAAAAGGCGTCATTTAGCAGGTCACAAGAACTTAATGGCAGCGTGACCTGCCAGACTCAGCTCCACCCAGGGAAAAGTCACCCAGCTTGGGTGCCAGCCCAAGGAGTGGGTTTCTTCACTGGGTAATCAGAGCCAGAGGCTGCCCCTCCCTCTAGCAGCCTCAACAATCAATTGAAATTCAGTAAACAGAAACCCTGAGAAGCTCCAGGCTGGGCTCTGTGAGTTTTTCACAAACTAGCCCCTGGGAAAAGCTACTGTCTCTTGAAAGGCCTCAACTCTACCCAGAACCTAGCCTCA
>NW_012267449.1:1255669-1325311 GCF_000151885.1 Dipodomys ordii
TCTTTGTAGCTTTGTATGTCCCTCCCCCACAGTATAACCCCTGCTTTCACTATATTTGATGTCAGTATAACTTGTAGAGGAGATGGGGAAAAACAAGTCGTTTAAGGATACAGGTGGACCTGTTGCAACAATAAGTACAAGTTGTCATGTCGAAAACGAGCTTTACAATGTTGGTGGGGGGGGGAGGACTGGGTGGGGAGGTTGGGGGGAGGCTGGGAAGGGATGTGAAGGGTAAACAAAGGAGGAGGCAGCAATGCTTGATAAGAAATGTACACATTAACCTGCCCATGTAATTGTAAACCCTCTGTACAGTGTGTTCACAAAAAATATAAAAAATAAAAAAATAAGATAAAAAGATTGAGCAGAATACCTTGTGTACATGAGTGGAAATGTCACAATGATTCCCCCTCCACACTTTGTAACTAATGTATTGTAATAAAAAATACTCCATTAAACAACAAAAAAATACTACTCAGGGCTGGGAATGTGGCTTAGTGGTGGAGTGCTTGCCTAGCATGCAGGAAGCCCTGGGTTCGATTCCTCACTACCACATAAACAGAAAAAGCCAGAAGTGGCACTGTGGCTCAAGTGGTAAGTGCTAGCCTTGAGCAAAAAAAAAGCTCAGGGACAGGCCATGAGTCCGAGCCCCAGAAGTGGCTAAAAACAAACAAAAAAAAACAACTTGTCAGGCACCAATGGCTCAGGCCTGTAAACCTAGCTACTCAGGAGATTGTGATCTGAAGATCATGGTTCAAAGCTAGCCAGGGCAAAAAAGTCCACAAAACTCTTATCTCCAAATAACTAGCCAAAAAGCTGTAAGTAGAGAGCTGGGAAGGTGGCTCAGTGGTAGAGTGCATGCTTTGAATGCATGAGGCCCTGGGTTCAATTCCTCAGCACTACATAAGCAGAAAAAGCTGGAAATGGTGCTGTGGCTCAAATAGTAGAGTGCTAGCCTTGAGCTGAAGAGCTGAGGGACAGCATCCAGGCCCAGAGTTCATGCCCCACGACCGGCAAAAAACAAAAAGCAAAAACTGTAAGTAGAGTTGTGGTTCAGGTGGTAGGGTGCTAGTCTTGAGCAAAAAAGCTTAAGGACATTGCCCAGAACCTGAGTTCAAGACCCAGGATAGGCACACACTCACACAAAAGATATTGATCAAGCCAGGTACTGGTGCCTTACACCTGTAATCCTAGCTACTCAGGAGGCTGAGATCTGAGGATCATTGTTCAAAGCCAGCCCGGGTAGGAAAGTCCTTGAGATTCTTTTTTGTTGTTGCTGCTGGTTGTGGGGCTTGAACTCTGGGCCTGGGCGCTGTCCTTGAGCTCATTAGCTCAAGACTAGTGCTCTACCACTTGAACCACAGTGCCACTTCCGTTTTTTGGGGGGTGATTGATCAGAGATGAGTCTCATGGACATTCCTGAGTAGCTAGGATTACAGGTGTGAGCCACTGGTGCCCAGGATTCTTTTTTTTTTTTCCAGCAGCTACTGACAAACTATTAATTTTTTGTATTTTTTTGATGGGGTCTGGTTGTGGGGCCTGAACTCTGGCCTGGGCGTTGTCCCTCAGCTCTTCAGCTCAAGGCTAGCACTCTACCACTTGAGCCACAGCGCCACTTCCAGTTTTTTCTTTTTTGCTTATGTGATGCTGAGGAATCGAACCCAGGGCCTCATGCATGCAAGGCAAGCGCTCTACCACTGAGTCACCTTCCCAGCCCCTATTATTTTGTATTTTAAAGCATATTTTTCTACTGCCTTTATTAAAAATATCCTCTTCTGAGACATGTGGAGTTGATGGCAGAAAGTTCATTTTAAATATAGATTAAGTTTTGTGGTGAGGAGGTAGGATCTCAGCAATATTCTATCAACAGGATGGATTTTCCAAGTAAACAATTATCATTATAATAAAATCTCAAGTACAAATGTTGCCAACAAAGATTTAAGATAAAGCTTCCATATATTCATCTGTATCTATATATTATGTAAAATTAAAAAATCAATGTATACATATACATGTACATATATACTCACAAAACTTCAAAAGAGAGCCAAACCCTGTTATGAACAATTTGCCAGCAGAATAAACAATCTTGTCTACATTGCAAAGCTTGCCAAGTCCCATCAGAAAGCTCTTGTGGCTCAATGCAGTTCTCAGATGGTGAAAAACCACTAAAATAACCCCTTCACTCAGACTCCTGTGATTCTCTGCAGGGAGCTTTCACTGCAGTTGTCACTAGGCAAAAGCAATCCAATTTAACATATAGATACAGGAAGTGAAGGCATGCAAGTGTGTTTGCTCTCACACACATGTGCTAATGAATGTCTAACACATATATTTAAAAAATGAGCTCTTATCTTTTACTTAGTGAATATATGATTGAGAGCAAAGGTCTATTAGGATTTCAGTGGCCTTTCACCTAATAGGGTAAAAATTTCTACCAGAGATAATAGAAATATTCATTCTGGTTATATTCGTTCCAAATTTTTAAGTACACACACTATAGGACAAAATGATAATACAAAACAGTATTTTCTAATGATAGATTAGATCCATTATGAGGGTATGAAATTGATTTATAGGATTATGAGCAGTATTTCACAAAATGAAGTAGAAAACTATAACAGAAGGGGGAGGGAGAAGGAGAGGAGAGAGAGAGAGAAAGAGAAAAGAGGAGAGAGGAGGGAGAAGAGAGGAGAGTGACAGAAAGAGGGAGAAAGGGGTGTGATAAACACGAAGTGCTGTCTTTTGTGAATCCTGTGTTTTAGTGTATATATGAGTGTGTGTGTGTGTGTGTGTGTGTTGGAATGCCACCTCCACTTTGAAATGTGAATTGCAATAAGAGGAAATATTGAAAATCACCAACATAGATTCAATACAATATTCTCATGCTGGAGATGGCGAACTCCCAGAAGGCAAGATTCAAAGTATTTCATCTTTATACCCTTTACATCCCCCAAATGCCATGCACTTAGTGGAAGATCACTAAATAGTTATCAAAAATGTTGAGAGCTCCAGATGAGTATATTCAAGAGTATATTCAAGAGGATCATAAAGTCAGTAGTTTGCATTGATATAGCACTTACTACTTTTCAAAGTGCTTTCCCAGGCAAGATTCTTATCTCCAATAAACTACTCAGAAAAAGTTGGAAGTGTTCCTATGGCTCAAGTGCTAGAGCACTAGCCTTTAGCACAGAGAGGCTTAAGGACAGAGCCCAGGCCCTGAGTTCAAACCCCAGGACTGGATAAAAAAAATGAAGATATTGATCAGCCTTTTCTGTTTACTTGTGCTAATGAGTCTTAATGATATAAACAGACTGTTGGCCCTATATTAACAGATCCAGCAATACTTTCCTGTGCTTAGCTTATTGATTCCAGTGACAGTTTAGATCTTAGGACCAGCTGTGAAGCAACAGTTTGGATTTTATAGCACTGTTATTGTGACTATAAACAAGGGTTTGGGGAATATAGGTCAGTGGTAGACATTGTGCTTAGCACAAGTGAGGCCCCAGGTTCCACTCTCAGCACTAGAAAAATAGTAACTATAAATAACACTGGACATTTCTTCATGTGTCTATTGGCCATTCTTATTTTCGCTTCAGAGAAGTCTCTGTAAGTCTTTAGCGCTTACTAATCGGGCAGTTGTTTCTTTGAGGATTTGTTGTTGGGGATTTAATTTTTTGAGTTTTAAGTATATTTTAGATATGAGACCCTTGTCCCTTGTATGGTTAGTGAAGAACTTCTCCCAATCCATGGGCTTTCTATTGATTTTGCTTGCTATGTCCTTTGCAAAGGGATGCTCTGCAGTTTCATGCAAATCAAAACAACACTGAGATTCTACTTCACTCCAGTTAGAATGGCTATAATCAAGAAATCTAATAACAGATGCTGGAGGGGATGTGACTAAAAGGTAATACTACTGCATTGTTGGTGGGAATGTAAACTTGTTCAACCACTTTGAAAAGCAGTATGGAGGCTGCTCAAAAGACTACACATGGAGCTCTCCTATGACCCAGCAATCCCACTTTTAGGCATTAACCAAACCATCACAAACAAAGCCATACTAAAGCTACCAGCACAACTATGTTTATTGAAGCCATTATTCAGTAGATGAATGGATCAAGAAAATGTGATACACACACACACACACACACACACACAATGGAATTCTATGCCTCCATCAGAAAAATGACACTGCCCCCATTTGTTAGGAAATGGAAAGACTTGGAAAAAATTATATTAAGTGAAGTAAGCCAGACTCAAACAAACATAGGTCCCATTGTTTCCCTTATCTGCAATAACTAGTATATGTCTAAGACAAGCAGAAGAGATCAAAAGCTATGTACATATGACCATATAACCTGATGTTAAGCAAAATGAACCCCAAGGTAGGGACACAAGAGGTTTTATCTTCGTTGCTGCTGTTTTCAATGTACTTATAACGTACATGTGATTTTTTTTGTTTCTTTGTATGTTCTTCCCCCATGGTACAACCCCTGTTGTCACTGTATTTGATTCTGGTGTCCTGCATCTTGTATATACATTTTTGTAATTTGGGGAGGGGGAGGGAAATAACAAAATGCTGAAATAAGGATACAGGATGACCCATTGTAACAATGACATGTACAAGACAGTATGTTGAAAACAAACTTTCCAACTTTGCAGGAGTTGAGGGGGCAATTAGGGAGGTGGGGAGGAAAGGGATGATACGGGGAATAACTAAATTAACACTGGACTGAGTAGAGGTTCCTTGGTGTAGAGGTTATCACATCTGCTTTACAACATTGAACTGAGCCATGTAAATGAGTGGTTATTTTGTATTCCAAGAATATCCATGTAGCCTATGCTGGTGGGTCATGCTTATAATCCTAGATTCTATAGAGTCTGAGATTAGAGAATCCTGGTTCAAAGCCAGCCCCGGCAGCAGATTCCAAAATCTTCTATTTCTAACTAACCAATAAAAAAGTTAGACTGGTTCTAGCACCAGTGGCTCACTCCTGTAATCCTAGGTACTCAGGAGGATTGTATCTGAGGAGTACGGTTCAAAGCCATTTTGGGCAGAAAAGTCCAAGAGCCTCTTAACTCTAGCCTTGAGCAAGAAAGCCAAATGAGTACAATATTTCTGAGGTTAAGTCCTGGTACTGGCACAGGTGTGTGCACACACACACACACATACACACACATCCATATTACAATACCAGGTGCCAGTGGCTCCTGCCTATAATTGTAGCTACTTAGGAGGCTGAGATCTGAGGATGGTGATTCAAAGACATACCAGGCAGGAAAGTCCACAAGACACTTACTCTAATTAACCTCTAGAAAACTGAAAGTGATGCTCTAGCTCAAAGTGGTAGAAAGCTAACCTTAAGCAAAAAAGCTCAGGAACACTGCCCAGGCCCTGAGTTAAGGAAAAAAAAATGATTCCTGTTACAGAAACATATGCAATCCTTCCCTGTGGCTATACCCTCATTTTGTTCAGTGTCAAAGATCTTCAATAATACCTTAATCCTGTGAAACGAGATTCACCAATTTATATTGTCTAACAATACAACACCCAGTACCACTTGCCTCAAAGTGGAATTACTGTTTGTCAGTGATGAATACATTTACCAGTGAATCAAACAACAATGCCTGACAATTCAACTTTCATCTCCCGATCACCTCAGAGCTCTGACCTCAACTCCTTCTAGTCTTTCTGCTGGTATCACTCTTTTGGCCATGCCTTCACTGTATGACCTACCTGGAAGTGCAAATCCTAAATTTATCATATATCATTTATCTACTTAGTTTGCTGCATAACACATGTGACTATCAACCATGATATAAATACCTTATTGGTTGTAGTGGTATCTTATTATTGACTAGTTTCTCTGTCTCCTCTACTAGGATATTTTTTTCAGAGCTTGAACTCAGAGCTTCACATACACTGAACTGGCACTCTACCACTCAAACCATATCTCCAACTTGGCTTTTTACTGGTTATTTTGGAGATGGGATATCTCAAACTTTTCTTCCTGGTCTGGCTTCAAACCTGGATTCTGGAAATGGCGCTGTAGCTCAAGTGGTACAGTGCTCGCCTTGAGCTGAAGAGCTGAGGGACAGCGCCCAAGCCCAGAGTTCAAGCCCCACGACCGACAAAAACAAACAAAAAAACAAAACCTGGATTCTTCAACTTTCAGCCACAGAGTAGGTAGAATTACAGGCCTGAGACACTGAAGCTCAGCTTTTGTTACTTTTTTTGTATAAGACTGGAAGTTGAACTCAGTACCTAAGGATTGCTTTTGCTCATTGACTGGTACTCTATGACCTGAGCTATGCCTCCAACCCCTGAAGCTCAACTTTTAGCAAGAAATATTGTAGTTGATGCTTTGAGCTTTAATTGCATCATATGATTGCACACAAAATTTTGTTTCCCACTATTTTGCTATAAACATTGAGCTTTGGATTACAATATTCTCACTCTAACCATATTACAAAGTTTCCAATCAATATTTTACCTCAAGGTGAAGATGATAGCAAATGTCTGTAATCCAGGACTTATGAGAAGACTATGAGCCTCCAATCCAGCCTACTAAATTCTAGGCCTACTTGAATTACATAGGGAGACACTGCATTAAAACAAGAACAAAAACAATGAAACATGGTATAAATTAAATATTTTCTTTAAATATTCATCAGTTGATGGCATTGGGGTTGTTTCTTCCTTTGGGTTATATGAATATTATTGCCATAAACATTCATGTAACAAGTTTTCTTTGGATAACTGTTCTTCTGTGTTCTTGGCTGTAAACTAGTTGAACAATCACTGGATCATGTGCTAAAATCTGTTCCACTTTTTTGTGTGTGCTTGAACTGGGCTTGAATTCAGGGCCTGGGTACTGTCCCTTAGCTTTTTTGCTCAAGGCTACAGCTCTACCAATGAGACATAGCTCCACTTCTGGCTTTTTTTTTAGTAGTTTACTGGAGAGGCTGGTTTTGAACTGTGATCCTCAGAACTCAGCCTCTTAGTAGCTAGGATTACAAGTGTGAGCTACTGGTGCCTAGCTTTCTGCTCCACATTTAACTTAAGTGACAATCTGCTTTCCACAGTGTGATCATCATCTTTTATTTCCCAATAATAGGGTATGAGGATTCCAAAATTTCTCCATCATTGTTATTTTGCATTTTGTTTTCATTTTAGCAAGGTGTGAAGCGGTATTCTCTTGTGTTTTTGATCTGCATTTCTCTAATGACTAGTGATGTTGAATACTTTTTCTTTTCTTTTCTTTTCTTTTTTTTTGAGTAACTTTTCTTGCATAGAGAGAGCAAAGGATTTACAGTATGGGAGTCCCAAACCTGTGGCTGCATCCTGGTTCACCTTGACAAAGCCATTTAGCCTTTGTGGACCTCAGTTACCTGGCACAATAAATAATGGCTGAACTGTCTATCCAGAGAATGAGGATTTCCCCCCCTCCCCAATGGGTTTGACCTACTTCTAGGCTGGGAGAATAGCCATTACCCCCTACTGTGATAGAGGAGAAAAACAGGAGGAATTTAGAGGGGAGCTACTAAAGAGTCACAGCTCAAGTCTTCCATGAGCAATTCCTGGGAGGAGTTGGCAGCTCTCCATTCCCTATAGAACAATAAGCCTCCCCTACTGAGTCCTTCCCTGGGAGAAGCAGCTGGATTTTGTGAGATTTCCTGTTTTGGCTGGTTTTTGCCTTCCCCTTCCCAGCTACCTTACCCACTGCTGCCTGAATAGCAAGACAATGAATAAGGAGGGGAAAAATGGATTGCCCATTCTCACCTGAGGCCAAGGTTTGGAGCAGCACTGCCCAAAGTGGGAGCTGTGCTGAGATGGTTAAGACCAGCTGGGGATTGAGGAGTGGATGGAGGCAGGAAATTCTGTGGAGTTAGAGGTAGCTGATGTCAAGTTGTGCCATCCTGGGGTAGATGCAGAGAATGTGCATTTCCTTCTAGAGCAGATAACAGGGAGAGTGGATCTGGACCAAGGGACTTCAGTTCTTGCTTGAGACACTGCTGTATTTTGAATATTTTTTTCTTAAAAATGAATCAATTAGGCACCAGTGTCTCACAACTGTAATCCTAGCTACTCAGAAAGCTGAGATCTGAGGATTGTGGTTTGAAGCCAGTTGGGGAAGTGAAGTCCCTGCAATTCTTACTTCCAATTAACCACCAAAAGCTGGATGTGGAACTGTGACTCAAGTGGTAGAGCACTAGCCTTGAGAAAGAAATCTCAGGGACAGCAGTCAGGCCTTCAGTTCAAGCCCCCCCCCCCAACAAAAAGCCAGAAATAGAGTTTTGGCTAAAATGATAGAGCACTAACATTGAGTGAAAAAGCCAAGCAAGAATGAGACCCTCAGTTTAAGTTCCAGGACAGATGTAGAAGACAAAAAAAAAAATCAATGACTGCATCAACAATGGAAATAAATAGGGTCAACAAAGCTGGGAATAGTGGTGAATGCCTGTAATTCAGCATTCAGAAGGATGAAGCAATACAAGGAGAGTTCAAGGCTAGCCTTGACTACTTAGGAAGACTCTGTCCCAGTAAAACAAAGAAAAGGCTCAACCAAAATATCTTTGAGATCAATGGTTTAGGAACCAAATAACTGGCAGGTTACACAGGGCTTAGGAAGGTCCTTACTCAGCTGTTATTTGCAAGTCTCTTCCTCACACCCTTTTTAGGAAGTACGGTTTGAATTGGTTCATGCCCTAGTTTAAGACTCCTGTGTGCTGCCTTCGTGGTTTATCTTTGTGTCCTTGTATCAGCAGTGTGTCCATGTTCCAAAGGAGATATATGTTTTAACCGGAAGGACTGTGTTCAGGCAAGGGAAACTGAGTCCCTCGGCCTCAACAATACACACCCACCTCGGCATTGTGGGAGCCCCCTTTGGCAGCCGCTGGCAGACAATAGAAGGAGTATAAATAGTTTACTGGCAAAGAGCAGGAAGGCACACAGCTGCAGGAGCGGAGCGCGTGCACTTGGGGAGTCCGCTTCCTAGGCAGGGAACAATTAAAGACTTTAGTAATTTCGGGGATACACCTCATGAGCTTAGAATAAAGTCGTTTGAAAATGTACTTACTATCTTCCCGCGCTCCCTGTGGTCTTACCGAACAGTGAATGGCAAACTTACTGGTTTTAGTGTCCCCTCTGACACTATTAGCGCTCTTGCCAGCAAGGGCCTTACTAACAAAGTAAATAGATTCTGCAAAGCAGTTAGGAAGAGGTGTTTCCCATCGGACTTTCCCTAAGCGCACCTTGCCCCGCCCACCAAGCACCCAGGATTCCCACGCCTCCCCTGGGCGGAGCCAGCGCTTCACAGAGCCAGCTTTCTCTCACCATTCCCCACTTTCGCAATTCTTTCCGCCCTCACCCTCAATTCATGTTGGGCCGACTCTCAGGTGGTAGCTGTACGCCGGGAACCTAAGCTAGAGCTGCAGGACATTATGGCTCCTGCTAGGTGAGTCCTTTGCTGTTTTCCTTCCTTTTCCTTTTCTTGGCGCGGAGGACCCAGGACCGGGAGTGGGGGTGGGGCTGGAGCCTTCACATCCGTGCAACGTGTGGGCAGCCCCTGCCTGCGGTGCAATTTTGCACAATGGTGGCTGCAACCGAACCTTCACCGACTTCTGGAACTCATTGTTAACAGAAACTGGGGGGGGGCGGGGAGTGTCTGCCACGCATCCAGGGAGGGTCTTTTGTTTGTGGAAGTTGAGGGTGTGTGTGCGTGTGTGCGCGCGCGCGCGCAGAGAGCCTTGTGCACTTCCCCAACCTTAGGCCTGGAAGCATTTCCCTGTGACCTGTGGGCGCATGCGTTTGGGTTCCTCATCTTTAAGGCGCATGCGTGTGGGTTCCTCTCACAGATTCTCCCCATCCCACACGTACACACGGTCTAGAGTGAGTCCTGTGTTGGGTTCGGGCCGACATAATGGTGACTAAACCGTTTGGCCTCCGAGTGCATTGTGGCTTGGGCTCCCTCGAACCTACCATAAGGAAGGAAAGTCTCCTTTAGGGAATATTTATGAGCCAAAAAGTAATACAGCTCCACTTGCGTGTATGCATTAACCTAAATAAAAGACAAGCCCTCAAATATTCATTTTCCTACAGGTTTGGAAAGTACGAGGATCAGGAATTATCATCATTATTATTAATGTATTATTTTGCATGTTACTGAACTACACAGTCCCACGATATAATAGTTAATGAAAGCTTTTAAATAAGTACTTTTGTGTATCAGATTATGAAAGTTAGGGGTAATAATACAAAAACATGTCTAAGTCCAACAAGTTGTATGTACACAAAAAAAATTCCCAAAGGGAACAAAACACTGGTTATTTCTAGACAATAGTGTGTGTTTCTGTGTGTGTTCCATTGTGTGCTTGTTTCTTGTTACTCATACTGATGGTAATGTTTGGCATTAACAGTATTTAAAAACATAGTCTGAAGACAAAATATTTTCACAATTGTTGTTTTCTGATTTTTAAAACATGGAATTTCATGTATTTATATTTATGTTTTTTCACGATTGTGTTTGCACTTGGGTTTAGTGCTTGCTAGACTAGTGCTCTAACACTTAAGCCATGCATCCAGCTTTGCTTTTTGTTCATTTTTCCCAGTCCTGGGGTTTGAACTCAGGGCTTGGGAACTGTTTGTGAGCTTCTTTTGCACAAGGCTAGCACTCTACCACTTGAATCACAGCACCGCTTCCAGCATTTTCTGTTTATGTGGTACTGAGGAATCGAACCCAGGGCTTCATGCATGCTAGGCAAGCACTCTACCACTAAGCCACATTCCCAATCCTTCCTCATTGTTTTGAGCAAGAGGCTCAGAGACTTTTCTCCCTGACCTGGCTTCCAACCCAGAACCTCCAGATTTCAATCTCCTGAGTAGCTATGATTATAGTTATCAGCTACCAGAGCACAGCTTTCCATGTGTTTGTTGGTGGATTTTGAGTAAAAAACAAAACACAAAAACACCAAAAAATGAATAAATACGCACACTAACTGGGCACCAGTGGCTTGCACCTATTATCCTAGCTTCTCAGGAGGCTGAGATCTGAGGACCATGCTTCGAACCCAGCTTAATCTGGAAAGTCTGTGAGACTCTTAGCTCAAGGCTCAAGGCCTTCAGCAAAAGAAACTCAGGGACAGGGCTCAGACCTTGAATTCAAGCCCCAGGACCAGCAAAAAAAAAAAAAAAAAACAGGTAGACTTTCTTTTCCCTGAAGTGATAAAGGAATAAGCCAATGCTTTCTATTGTGTATTGTACACTTAATTCTTAGATCCCTATACATCCAGTAAATGATATTCTTTGCAAAATATTTTCATGAAACATTGGACAGATTCACCTATGTTGAAATATATATATATATATATATACATATATATGTATAATATATACACACACATACCCTGGTTTATTTTGTGAGGCATGCAATGAGAAGAATTTTGTAGATAATTACAGGTTTTAAGTCTCATGGACTTTCTTGACTAAGCTTGCTTTGAACCACTATCCTCAGATCTCAGCCTCCTGAGTAGCTAGGATTACAGGTAAGAGACACCTGTGCTCACCTCCAAGGCTATCTTTATCCCCAGCTGATTTGAGAGACTGCCTGGTCATGTGTATGTGTTCATATGTGTGTATGCTCATACATGCATGCATTCACGTGTATGTCTATCTGTTCGTCCATCCTGGGGCCTGAACTGAGGACTCTTGCTTAGATTTTTGGCTCAAGTCTAGTGTTCTGCCACATGAAACATACTTCAACTTCTAGCTTTTGGCTAGTTTATTAGAGATAAGAGGAGCCTTGAATTTGCCTGGGCTGGCATTGAACCTTGATCCTCAGATCTCAGAATCCTAAGTAGTTAGGATTACAGGTGTGAGACACCATACTTGCCTGGTCATATATTAAATTTTTGTGAAATTTTAGCTCTATTATTAGATGTTGTATTCTGTAATACATTTTCTTTTTTTTTTTTTTCTGGCCAGTCCTAAGGCTTGAACTTAGGGCCTGGTCCCTGTCCCTGAGCCTCTTTGTGCTCAAGGCTAGTGCTCTACCACTTGATCCAAACCACCACTTCCAGCTTTTTCTGAGTAGTTTATTGGAGATAAGAGTCTCACAGACTTTTCTGCTTGGGCTGGCTTTGAACCATGATCCTCAGATCTCAGCCTTTTGAGTAGTTAGGATTATAGGCATGAGCCACCAGCACCTGGTTTATAATATATTTTCATATGTGATCAATTCAAATCTTGTTTTTCTGTAAAACCAAACTTTTTTTTTCTTTTTTGTAATTGTCAAGGTGACAGAGGGGTTTCGGTTACATAAGTAAGGTAATGAGTACATTTCTTGTTAACCCCTTCCCTCAATTTTCCTACTTTTCCCTCCTCAAAATCTTTTTTTAAATAAATAGCTATTTCACTGCAATGTCTCTCCTGGACATTCCTCTTATTTCCCCTTTTGAGAAATGGAATTGCATTTGAAATTAAGTTTCATTTAATTTTAGATCAGGAGAGATTAGGCTGGCATCTTTATGAGTTGCCTCTTTGTTATTGCTAGTGATGGAACCAGCCCTGTGGACACGTCATAGAGTATACTTGTATATAGTCAGCACTCCCACCCTAGGTTTGCTTTTTAATAAGGAATATGTAGTAATGGCTGGGGATATAGCTCAGTAGTTGAGTGCTTGCTTAACATGTACAAGGCCCTGGGTTCCCTAATCCTATAAAACTTTCATTCCTTCAAGAACTAAAAAGTATTCCTTGTGTAGATATCTGATAATTAGATTACTCCTAAGCACATGACCTTTCAAAATTGGCATTTTATTCACGTGTGGGAATTATGCTGTAATTATATTCATAAAGGCCTTGATAGTCAAGAATATCACTAAGTTTTTAGGTGTAGTAAATGGTATACTTTGCAAAATGTTTTCATCAAACATTGGATAGGTTATAGCTCATGTTGAAATATATAAGATGTTCTAGACCTGCATAGTTTAAAGTTGGAGGAAAAGCCAGAAATCAGTTTTCCAGAATATTGTTTTCTTTGCATGTAAAAGATTATAAAGCTCAGACCTCAAAAGTCATTAGTATTTTGTCACTTCATTGGAAGGGTGAAATCCCTCATATAGTCCCTTTTTAACATATGATCCTAACATCTGGGAAGTTAATGGTGAGTGGGGAAAATGTAGACTAAAGCCTTCTCAATTCTTTTTCTTCGTACCTGTCCTTAGGTTTAAACTTAGAACCTGGGCTCTCTCCCTGAGCTTCTTAAGGCCACTTGAATCACAGCTCCACTTGTTGCTTTTTGGTAGTTTATTGGAGATAAAAGTCTCACAGACTTTCCTGTCCTGTCTGCCTTCGAACTGCGATCCTCAGATGTCAGCCCTCCTAGTAGCTAGGATTACAGGTATGCGCTACCTGCACCTGGTGCCCTCGATTATTAAAGACAACTCTATGGTATATAGTGTCTTGTGGTACTACAAAAGGGTTGTGAGAGATTGCTCTCATTATGTCAATAGGACAAGAAGAAAGAATAAATTATTGCCTTGGGGTCCTGGTTACTTACCCCAATAAGCAAAATAAATTTCAAGTCCAAGGTGAATAACAAGTACAAAACCAAATGGACAACAGAATTTGACTGGGAGAATACAGAAAATGAAACAGTTCACTTAAGGATGACTAAGGAGGTATCCCACTTTATATTACCTAGTGAAATAGGATTATAATGAAAATGTAGCTTGAAATATATATTTGTCTAAGAACTTAGAATCTAACATTAATGCACCAGTACATCATTTCCTTGGAAAGCTTACTAAAATCAGAGAAATAACACATTTTAAAAACATAAATGAGCCGGGTACTGATTGCTCATGGTACTCAGGAGGCTGAGATCTGAGGATCATGGTTCAAAGCCAGCCCAGGCAGAAAAGTCCATGAGATTCTTATCTCCAAATAATAATTCCCAAACTGGAAATGGAGCTGTGAGTCAAAGTGCTAGAGCACTAGCCTTGAGGGGGGAAAAAACCCAGGAACAGCACCCAAGCCCATAGTTCAAGCCCCATGACCAAAAACAAAAAAAAAAGACCAAAAAATACCCCATAGATGATGTTAACAAAAATAGTAAATTGCTCAGCATTTGGCTGAGGATCCTAGTCCTAGCAGGAACAGGAAGCGGCGTGGCCTTCCTGACATTGAAGCCCTGTGTGGAAGAGAATCCCCTGTGAAAGCCTGGTAGTTGCTCTGCCATCTCTCCAGGTTCTTCTGTTTTTAGCATATGTTGGGCCCAAATGTTCCCATGGCTTATGCCCCCACCCCATCCCTATCCCTACATTTAACAATGGTAGGTCAGTGGAGAATATATCTGGAAACTTATCCCTTCTGAGCCCCCTTGCCCATGACTTGATAAAAGCAACACTGAGACTTTAGGGAGTGGCCCCTGCACAGGTGCCACCAACTGAATGCTTGAGGCAGTGCACTTAGGGTTTTGCCTGGGTGATTGGGTGGTGGTTCCTTATAGGCCTCACCAGGTACACTTGACTGGGAATATCTAGATGATGACATCATTGGACCTTCTCCCAGGGGAAAGCATCTTTAGTGAATATGAAAATGGGTGGGATGTGGCAGGTCTGAGTTCATGTGGTCAGTCCAGGGACTGGCAGACAGCTTCTTGTGCCCAGTGCTCTGCATTGAAATTAGATGTGTTGGTGGATGGGTGCCAAATTCCAAAGTCCAGTAGTGAACCTGCACCTGAAGCGTAGCTTGTCAGAGAAACCTCACTGGGTTTTTATTCAACCCAGGTTGAACTTCAGGTCACTTGAAGGGCTGGGGTGGTGAGGGAGGTAAGGGCACAGTATTTGTGGCACTAGTTGTCCCAGTTCATGTGGAAAATCAGACTTTGTTCTAGAGAAATGCTTCTCATGCTGGGAGCTAGTTTCTCATGCCATTCAGGAGGCTGAGATCTGAGGATTGTGGTTCAAAGCCAGCCCAGGCAGGAAAGTCCATGAGACTCTCTCTTAATCTCCAATAAACCACCAGAAAACTGGAAGTGGCACTGTGGCTCAAGTGGTAGAATGCTAACCTTGAACTGGAATAGCTGAGGGACAGTGCCCAGGTGCAGAGTTCAAGCCCCACAAAAAAAAGGAAGGAAGGGAGGGAGGGAGGGAGGGAAGAAGGGAGGGAAGGGAAGGGAAGGAAAGAAGGAAGGAGGAAGAAGGAAAGGAAGAAAGAAAGAAGGAAGGAAAGAAAGAAAGGCCTCTCAGTCTGCTAGGAATTCTCCCACAGCCTTCCATCAACCCATGTCCTCTGGAGGAAGCAGGTGAGAAGCTCTTGAGGGTCTTGAGGGAAAAAGAAAGATAGGCAAGGCCAGAAGCCAGTAGCTCACACCTGTAATCCTAGCTACTCAGGAAGCTGAGATCTGAGGATCACAGTTCAAAGCCAGCCTGGGCAAGAAAGTTCCTGAGACTTGGCTGGGAAGGTGGCTCAGTGGTAGAGCGCTTGCCTTGCATGCCTGAGGCCCTGGGTTTCATTCCTCAGCACCACATAAGCAGAAAAAAAAAGCCGGAAGTGGCACTGCGACTCAAATGGTAAAGTGCTAGCCTTGAGCTGAAGAGCTGAGGGACAGCGCCCAGGCCCAGAGTTCAGGCCCCACAACCGGAAAAAATAAAAATAAACATAAATAAAAAAAGTAAGTTCCTGAGACTCTTACGTTCAATAAACTACTCAGACAAAGCCAGAAGTGGTGCTGTAGCTCAAGTGGTAGAGCACTAGCCTTGAAAGAAAAAACTTAGGGACAGTGCCCAGGCCCTGAGTTCAACACACACACACACACACACACACACACACACACACACACACACACACACATGCCCAGGCCCTGAGTTCAACACACACACACACACACACACACACACACACACACACACACAGATATGCTAAAGGTTGTGAGAGGATGAGGAAAAGAAATGACAAGCCGGGCGCTGGTGGCTCACGCCTGTAATCCTAGCTACTCAGGAGGCTGAGATCTGAGGATCTTGGTTCAAAGCCAGCCCGGGCAGGAGACACCGTGAGACTCCTATCTCCAATAAACCACCAGAAAACCGGAAGTGGCACTGTAGCTCAAGTGGTAGAGCGCTCGCCTTGAGCTGAAGAGCTGAGGGACAGCGCCCAGGCCCAGAGTTCAAGCCCCACAACCGACAAAAAAAAAAAAGAAATGACAATTAACATAAGCATCCAGGATAGAAAGAGACACAAACAGCAGGAGAGAGAGAGAGAGAGAAAGAGAGAGAGAGAGAGAGAGAGAGAGCGCTGGAGCTGGAAAGGCGACCAGTTTGTATATGCACCTATGTGGTTTTGGACGGTTGGAGGAAGAGACTTCTAGACTTACATTGCAGGGTAGACAAAGTTTTATATCTGGGTAATTCTAAACAGACATTTTGGGGTGCAAACCTATCTGGGGCAGGACAGGAGTGTCTGAGGGGGTACTGTGTTTCTTGTTTTGACTCTGTTGTCTGCATAACAGAGAACCCAATTGTCTGACTTTTTTTTTTTGCCTGTCCTGGGGCTTGATCTTTGGGCCTGGATGCTATCCTTGAGCTCCTTTTGCTCAAGGCTAGTGTTCTTATCACTTGAGCCACAGCTTCACTTCTGGTTGTAAGATTAATTGGAAATAAGAGTCTCTTGGACTTTCCTGCCCTGCCCTGCTTCACTTTCCTACTCTGCCCTTTCTGCACTGTGATCCTCATATTTCAGCCTCCAGAGTAGCTAGGATTATAGGTGTGAGCCATCAGTGTCCTGCTTCTGACTTTCTTCCATCGTGCCAGTCATGGGGTTTGAACTCAGGGCCTGAGCACTATCCCTAAGCTTTTGTGTTCAAGACTAATGTTATACCACTTTGAGCCACAGTGTCGTTTTCATGTTTTGATAGTTAATTGGAACTTTTCTGCCTGGGCTGGGTTTGAACTGCAATCTTTAGATCTCAGATTACAGGCATGAGCCATGGATGCCTGGACCAGCCTTTTTTCCCCCCCAAAACATAAATTGGAGATCCTCTGCTTGGTTATATGTCTCAGTACAAGGAAAGTGGACAGGATTGTTCAGGTCCACATGACCAGAGGTCTCACTGAGCACTGATATGTGCTCAAGAGCACCAAAATGCTTCTCCCTTACTTGTTCAAAATCAGGCTATGACCTATAACATGGGTATTGTTACAGGCATCCAGAGCTTTGAGAGATTACTACCCAATCTGCACCTTCATCTGGGACTTGGGGGACAGTTTTGAACCAGTCTAGGTCATGTGTGAGCCTGTCTTCTGGCACCTAGCTGCCCCTCTTGGTGACCTACCTATCCCTGCCCACCCTGCATTTGGATTTCAGGCAGGGAGTGGTGACTGCATGTGCTAGGGCTGCTCCCTGGAGACAGGAACAGAGTTCAGGCACTGCAGATTCAGCTCTTACTGGTGGCCTCTGCTGCAATGCATAGCCAGTGGCCATGATGTAGTAAGAATCCTGAGGAAGGTCCAAGTCAGAATTGGTCCAGGTGGGCAGAAAGTGGGGTTGGCCCTAATCTTATACCCATTTGGTCCATCCTTATTCTCTGAGAGCTGCACAAAATGTAGGTTAGAGCTTTGGGTGGGGTGGGACATCTAGAGGGGAATTGTTCCCTTTTTCTCTCTTAGGCAGGTAGAAAGAGGGCCTTGCAGAGTGAAGTCCCTCCTTTGGTTCTGTGTACCCAGGCTGTGCAGCCCAGAACCCAAGGGACTAAGCAGCCATATTGAAATCCTAGTAGAAAAGATTGAGTAGTTTTTGCTTTGCAAAAGGCAGTGGGTACATGTGATGGGGCAGGGCAGGCTGGCATTCCTGGTACAACAATGACATCAAGTGGATTCCAAAATGGAATCCACCAGCACTTCCTAGAGTTCTCTTAGCTCTGAAAATGGCATGCACTGGCATTGGAGACTTAGGACTGGCAAGACAAAGGAGGGTGATTCTGGAGGGTTCATTGAGGCATGTAGGGAGTACTTATTAGAACCAACAGGTATTTACCTGGTCTATGCAAAGCTCACATATAGAAGAAAAGCCCAGGAGGCCAGCTATGGTGATTGGCAGGCATGTACAGGAAGCACAATGGCAATCATGTCTGTGAGAGTCATGAATGTTTTGGGGCTCTGCCCTCACATGTATAGTTGGCCTGCAATCCCATTTCTTCTGAGGAGACTGTCAGCTAGGAACCAAGCCAGTACCCTGGACCCACTAGGGTCCCTGCTGCATTCAGCCCCATCTTTCCAACCCATGACACACTTGGCGACCCTGACCACCAGCACATCTTCTATGCTTCCTCTGGTTGCCCTGGTGTCCCATCTTGGACATCTCCCCCCAACGTTCTTGCCTGTCCTCCCTGTCCTTTGTCCTTCCTCTCACATCTTGTGCTTAATACAGGGAGAAAGATGACCCTCCAGGATCTCCAGCCAGATTTGAGTTCTGTGGGTCCAGGCTCTTCAACAGGGAGAACCTAAGTGGGTGAGCAGCCATTTTGTAGTGCCAAGAAAAGGTTGGCATTTTTTGCTCTGCAAAGGGCAGAAGTACATCAGGCGATTTGGTAGGCTGCCATTCCTGATACAACATTGCCATCAAGCGGATTCTGAAACTCAATCAACCAGTACTTTTCGTGAGTGGTCTTATAACTTGAAGGGGCATGGGTGCGCACAAGAGATTTTGAGGACCCACAGAACAAAGGAGTGTGACACCTGGAGTTGTATAGAGAGACACTGGCAAGCTGCCCAAGCTTTGCCTGGTCTGTACAGGGTCAGAGGCTGGAGATGAGCTTCAAGAAGCCAGCCATAGTGTCTGCAAGGCACTGGAAGCACAGATTTCCTGTAGTCAGATGGTGGCCATGTGGGGAAGAGATTGCTGACAGTGTCTACAGAGCTCTCAGTGTTTCCTGTCTCCACATCCACTGGGACAGTTGGCCTTCATCCCCCTTCTTCTGGGGAAACTAGCAGATCCTAGCTAAGTTGCACCCTGGACCAAGGAGGGTGCCTACTACACACAGCTCTATTACTTTCAGGAACTCATGACTAGCGTGGCTTCACTGACTAGTGGCACATCTTCTTGGCACCTTGATTTTGCTGCATCCCATCCAGGAGATGTTTTATGTTGTTCCTGAGTGCAGTCGGGAAGGGGTTGTCTGTGAGCTTTTTTTATTCACCTCAAGGCTAGATTTCTCCCATTTCAACCACACCTCCACTTCTGGTTTTTTGTTTGTTCATTCAAGAGTCTCAGACTTTCCCACTCAGTCTGCCTTCCAACTGCAGTCCTCAGATCTCAGCCTCCTGAGTAGCTAGGATTCTAGCTGTGAGTTACTAGTGAGGGGTTGTTTTTGGTTTGGTTTTTACCTTCTTTTCTGCTGGAGCAATACTGGGAATGCTGTAGCACAAAAGCCTGAGGAGTGCTGGAAAGTGAGTCCAGTATTCCCAGCCTGTGGAATGATCTTGTTCCATTCTGTGGGGTTATCTTTGGGCAGGAGATCTATGTCCTGTGTCTGGCCATGAAGATACATGAGTATCCAGGAGGACCCATGTGTGGAAGAGAGTCCCCTGCAAAAGCCTGGTACTTGCTCTACCATCTCCATGTTCTCAAGCTTTTAGAATATGCCAGGCCTGAATGCTTCCCTACCTCTGCCTCCACCCTCACTTCCATCTCTTCTCGCAGCAAAGAGACTGAATTTGGAGACTTGTCCATTCTGGGTCCCCTTGTCCATAGTATAAAGATGGCAACATGGAGCCATCCTAGGGAGTGGCCACCACACAGGTGCTGCCAACTGAATAACTGAGTCAATAAACTCAGGGTTTGAGCTGGAGGGTAAAGTGGCTTGTTCCTTGTAGGCCTCAACAAGTGCTGTCACCTGGGAATATCAGACCTTCCCAGGCAGACCAGCATTTATGGGGAAGTGTAAGGTCATAGAGCTCAGGCTGTTAGTCCAGGGACTGCCAGGCAGCATCTTGTGCCTAGCACCCTATGCTGGGTGGGTGAGAGCCAAAGTTCCAACATCAAGTGGTAAAGCTCCTGCAGCCTGCTTTTTGTCAAAGGAGCCTCATTGAATATTTGACCCAAACCAGGTAGACCTTTAGGTCTCTTGAAGTCTAGGATGGGGAGGGAGTTGGGTACAGTAGCTGTGATGCTGATTATAGGGGGTTCGTTCAGATACTGGACCTGTGTTATTCTGGGGAAATGTTTCCAGTTTGTTAGGAATTGTCCAATAGATTTCCCTTGCCTATGTCCTAGTTTGGGAGAGTTGGGAAAGGTTTTTTGAGGTTATTGAAGAAACAAGAGTATTATGCAGCTTTGTAAGGGGATCAGGAAGAGAAATGGAATTCTACATAAATAAGACATGTATGTGTGCACACATACACACAGCAGGACACAGTGAGATGGAGACAGAGAAGGAGGTAGGCTATGTGAGTGTACACCATGTCTGTTTTGGATAGTTGGGGGGATGATCCTAGACCTGTGGACTTTGGAGAAGGGGTGCAGGATACACAGACAAATGAGGTTTTGTTTCTGTGTAATACCAAGAGGACAATTTGAGTCCAAATCAGGCATGGGGATGGGGTGGAGTGGCTGAAGGGGTAATGTGTTTCTTGTTTTCACTTGTCTCTAGAGCAGAGTTGCTTGCTTTTACAGTGTAAATAGATGATCCTCCCATCTGTTTTCTGTTTCAGCACCAGGAAAGTAACCAGAATTGTACAGATCTGCCTGACCATTTGTCATACTCCGCCATGATCTGTGGGCAAGAGCACCAAAGGGCTTTGGCCTTGGCCTTGTCTGTTCATGGTTGGGCCATGGCCTATAACATAGAGTTGTCACAAGTATTCAGAGCTCTGTGTGATTTTTTTTTCATTCTGTCTTCCCCCTAAGGCTTCAGGTATGATACACTTGGGATGATGCTGAGCCAGGCTAGCTAGGCAAGGTGTCAAGTGTCTTGTATCACCTGGCTGCCTCTGTGTGATCTTTGTCAATGCTCAGCTTTGTGCTCAGATTTTGGGTAGGGAGGGGGGACTGCATATGCTAGGGTTACTCCCTGTGGACAAGAGTAGGGGTCAGGCACTGCAGCTTCAAGCCACTTTGCTCCCACTGGTGGCCTTTCTGCAATCCTGAGCCACTGGCCATTATGCACACTAAAGATTCCAGAGAGAAGGCCCAAGTCAGAATTGCTCTAGGTGGGCAGACAACCTGAGTTGGCTGTAACATGGTGCCCATTTTATCTATTCTTCCTCTCTGAGATTTGCCTAAACACAAAGACAGGGAAAGGGTGATTTAGAGACCTAGACCTAGGTGGGGCGGGACACCTAGAGGGGGGAGCTGTTTCCCTCTTGTGCTAAAGGCAGGTAGAAAGAAGACCCTTTAGAGTCCCTGATCGGCAGGGCAGAGCCTAAGTCATACGAGCAGCCATTTTGTATTGCTAGCAGTAAAGGTAAAGGTTGGTGTTTTTTTTGTTCTGCAAAGGGCGGAGGGAGTATAGCAGGGGCAGGGCAGCTGGGCATTCCTGGTACAACACCGCCACCAAGCGGATTTAGAAACAGGATTCACCAGCACTTTCCCTGTGCGCTCTCAGAATTAGAAGGGGCCGCACATGCGCACAGGGAACTCAGAGACCCACTGGACAGATACCGGCGCCCTGGAGGGTTTTGGGGTCCTGGGAAGCGCATGGAGATCCCTTGGCACAGCTGACCCGTGTCTGCCTGGTCTTTAAAGGGTCAAGGTGGGAAGAAAGACCAGGCTGCCAGCTAGGGTGTCTCCGAGCAGGAACAGGAAGCCCTGGCTCTGTGTTGAGGTGGCTGCCATGTCAGGAAGGGATTGAGGGCAGCATCTGCGGAACCCTGTGTCTCGGGTTCTTCAGCCGCCCAATTCTTTTTTTAAATTGTTTTTTTTTTTTTGCTCCCTCCCACCGTACCTCCCTCACTTTCCTTTCTTGTGTCTGATGTAGGAAAAAAGACTGCAAGGGTCCATGGCCTGGCTGGGTGCTATGTTACTGTGACCTGTAGCCCAGAACCCAAGGGCGTCAACAGCCATTTTGAAATCCTAATGGAAAAGGTCAGTACTTTTTTTTGCTCTGCAGAGGGTAAAGGAAGTACAACAGGAGGATAGGCTGGCATTCCTGGCACAAAACTGCCATCAAGCGGATTCTGAAATGGAATCCACCAGCACTTTCTGGTGGCCTCTCAGAACTGGAAGGGATACTCATGTGCCCTGGAGACTCTGAACCCGCAGGACAAAGGGTGCCTTTGGAGGGTCCAGGAAGCTTGTGGGTGAGCCGTTGGTAGAGATGACCTGTGTCCTACTAGGAAACAGAAAAATCAGAGATAACCCCAAGAGGGCAGCCATGGTGACTGGCCCACGGGCACAAAAAGATGGGGCTCAGTATAGGTGGCCGCCATGTCTGTGTGGAGTTGCTGACAGTGTCTGCACAGACCACAACATCTTAAGGATTTGCATTTATGGGGAAAGTTGGTCTTCATGCCCCTTTCTTAAGTGTAACAGGCATATTGTAACCAAGTGGATCCCTGCTGCACACAGCTATCCTTTCAGGAACCCATGACTAGACCAGTACTTGGAATGTAGCTGCACAAAGGCCTTAGGCATGCTGGGAATACGGTTTGGGAACATTGAGCTACCTTAGGTGCCACCAACTGATCATCTGGGTCAGTGCACTCAGGGTTTGAGCTAAAGGGTTAGGTGTTTATTCTTTGTAGGCTTTAACATGTACTGCCAAACTCGGAATATCTATGACACGACATCCTTGGGCCCTCACCTAGGAAGAACATTCTTTGTATGCACAAGGATTGTCCAGGAAGCTCCACGTCACAGAACTAAGGTGGTCAAACTAATGGCTAACAGGCAGCCTCTTGTGTCCATCAACTTGGGCTAAGCTCAGGTGGTTGTGTGGGGGCCAAAATTTGAAAGTCCAGTAGTGGAAATCCTTTTACACCATAGTTGTCTTTTGTTCTGTTTTTTTTTTGGCCAGTCCTGGGGCTTGAACTTAGGGCCTGGGCACTGTCCCTGAGCTTCTTCTGCTCAAGGCTAGCACTCTACCACTTAGCCACAGTGCCACTTCTGGCTTTTTCTGTTTATGTAGTACTGAGGAATTGACCCTAGGGCCTCATGCATGCTAGGCAAGCACTCTACCACTGAGCCACATTTCCAGCCCTGCACTATTGCTTTTTGTCAGTGGAGCCTCTGGATATTTGGCCCAACCCAGGTTGACCTCTAGGTCAGTTGAAGGACTAGGGTTGGGGAGGGAGGTAGAGGCATAGTGCAATAGTTGTGGCTCTGTTTTTCTGGTTCTGTCAGACATTGTACCTGTGTTAACACATTCTGGAGAAATGCCTCTCAGTCTATTAGGATTTCTCCCATAGCCTTCCCTTGCCTGTGTCTTAGTTTGTAGTGAGTTTTCAAGGGGCTTTTGCTGAGAATAAAAATATATTATGCAGGGTTGTAAGGGGATGAGCAAGAGAAATGGAAATTGACATTAAACACTTAGAAGAGAGACAGAGACACACACCAAGCAGAACCAAGAAACAGACAGACACAGACAAGGCAAAGAAAGAAATAAGGAGGTAGTGTATGTGTGTACCCATGTCTATTTTGGACAGTTGGAGGAAGATACTCTTGAGGCCTGAGCAGCCTGGGATATGTATGCAGAGTGTACACACAAATGAAGTTTTGTTTTGGGGGCAAGCCTGAACAGACATTTAGGAGTCCAAATCTGGCTGCAGTAGTTCAGGAGTGGCTCATGGCATTTTATATTTCTTTTTTCTTTTTTGGAAGTCAGCTCAAGGCAAGCACTCTGCCACTTGAGCCACAGTACCACTTCCGGTTTTCTGGTGGTTAATTGGAGATAAGAATCTCACGGACTTTCCTGCCTGGGCTGGCTTTGAACCACGATCCTCAATCTCAGCCTCATGAGTAGCTAGGATCACAGGCATGAGCCACCAGTGCCCAGCTTTATACTGTGTTTCTTGTTTAGACTTAGTATTATCTCCAGAGCTGAGGCCTTCACAGCTTGTCTGCTTTTACAGCATAACTTGGGAATCCTCCCATCTGTCATGTGTTTCAGCACCAGGAAGGTGGCCAGGATTATACCAGCCTACCTGATCATTTGTCACAACCAGCCATGATCTGTGGGCAAAAGCACCAAAGGGCTTTGGCCTTGCCTGTCCAACATCTGGCTCCATCCTACAGCACTGAGTCTCATAAGCATCTGGAACTTTGCGTGATTTTCATCCCATCTTTCCCCAAGACTTCAGCTAGGACTATGGACAGTGTTGAATCAAGGCCAGCTATGAGCCTGTCCTCTGGTATACGGCTGCCCTTCTGATTGACCAACGTACACCTGCCCAGCCTTATACTTAGATTTTCTGAAGGGAGCTCTGACTGCATTTGATAGGGCTGTTTTCAGGTCACATTGAGCTCTCACTGGTAGCCTTTCCTGTAACTCTGAGCCAGTGACTATGTTGCATGTTAAAAGTCCTGACAGAATTTGTCCAGGTGAGGAGATAGCAGGGTGGCTCCAAATCAGTACCCATTCTTTCCATCCTTCCTCTCAGGCTTCTGCCCAAAGGCAGAGACAGGAAAAGGACAAATTAAAGCTCTGGGTGAGGTGGGATGACTACAGGGGAGCTGTTCCCATCTTGTGTCCAAGGCAGGCCTAAAGAAGGCCCTTCAGTGTCCGTGGCCTGCAAGGCAGAGCCCAGGTCCCTGACTGGGTTCTTTGCACGGGCTGTGCAGCCTAGAAAAGCCATTTTACAGTCCTGGTGGAAAACGTTGGCATTTTTTGCCTCACAAAGGGTGGAGGGAGTGCCACAGGGGAAGGGCAGGTTGGCACTACTGGTACAACACTGCCATCAAGCAGATTTAGTTTTCAGAATCTACCAACACTTCCTGGTGCACTCTTAGAACTGGAAGGGCGCACATGTGCACAGAGACTCCAGAGATACAAGACAAAGGAGGATCGCTTGGAGGGTCTGTGGCTTTAGGAAGCTTGGGGTGAGAGGGTCCTTGGCAGAGACAACTTGTGTCCTACTGGGATGTGGAGGATCATAGGCAGGAGACAACCCCAGGAGGCCAGCCATGGTGGCTGGCAGCGGGAACAAGAAATCCAGGCTCTGTGGTCAGGTGGCTGCCATGTCTGGGAGGAATGGCTGACAGTGTCTGTAGAGCCTCAGCATCTTGGGGCTTTGTGTTCACCAAAACTATTGACCTTCACCCTTCTTTCTTGTGGGTAACAAGCATATCGCAACCAAGTGTGTCCTTGGACCCAGGAGGGTTCCTGCTGCACAAAGCTCCTATCCTTTCAGGGACCAATGACTGGCACACCTGAGCAGTGGCATACAGCTGCAAAAAGGCCTTAGGCATGCAAGGAATGGGATCTAGTACTGGGCAGCAACTCGAGTCCCATGGAAGTAACTTGTACCATTCTGTATGTGTCCTCTGTGTACTGAGGATCCTGGCCCTGTCTCTGGCCAGGTAGATTGCAGAAGTAGAGTCCAGGACGAAATGGTTCTCCTGACTTTTAAGCCTTGTGTAGATGCATGGCCCTTGTGTGGAAGAGAAGGGCCCCTGCAGTTTCCAGACTATTGTTTTGTTATCTCTCCTGGTTCTCCTGTGCTCAGAATATGCTAGACATACCTTTCATCTCACTCTACCACCCACATCCCCACTCTTAGCAATGGCAGTTCAGGTAACTGCATTTAGAGACTTGTCCCTTCTGGAATGCCTTGTCCATGATATGATGAGAGCAACATTGAGTCACCTTAGTGAGTGGCCCTGCACAGGTGTCACCAACTGAATGCCTGAGGCAGTACACTCAGGGTTTCAGCTAGATAGTTACATGGTTCTTTCTTGTAGGCCTCTGAAGACTTAAGAGTATCTAGGAAGTGGCCTCCTGGAGCCCCATCCTAGGGAGAACATCTTTATTGGGCCTGATGATATGATAGGAAGCGCCAGGTCATGGACCTTTCCTGTGCCTTGCATCCTGTGCTCAGCTCAGGTTGGTGGATGGGAATTGGTGCATGGCGAAGTTTCAAAGTTCAGTAGTAAACCTGCATCTATCAGAGGCCAAACCTGGTCTTTGGCCCAATGCAGGTTGAACATTACGTCACTAGAAGGCCTGGGGTGAAGAGGGAGTCAGGGACATAATAGTTGTATACCTACTTCTTGCTGGTATTGGGACAATGTTTGGTCCTTTTGAGGAAATACATTTCAGTCTGTGAGGAATTCTCCCTAGCCTTCCCTCTCCCCTGTCCATTGAGGGAGTAGGCAAGGGGTTATTAAGGGCCTGAGGAAATAGGAACCAGGCAAGTTATAAGAGGTTCTTGAAGAGTGAGGGAATGGAAATCTGCATAAGCAAATGGTAATCAGCATAAATACCCTGGAGCCAGACAAAGATAGAGAGGGGGGGGGAAGAGAGAGAGAGAGAGAGAGAGAAGCAGGACCCAAACCAAGAGACACACCCAGTAAACAGACACACATAGTGAAAGAGAAGGAAGGTGTGTGTGTGTGTGTGTGTGTGTGTGTGTGTGTGTGTGTGTGTGTTATACACACGTGTTTTGAAGGAAGACACACTGAGCCCAATGGACCCTGTGGAAGGGGGGGGGGTGCAGGGTAGACAGGTAAATGAGGTTCTTATTCTGGGCAGTCCCAAATAGAATCCCCAAGGGTGAAGATTTGGTGCTAGGAAGAGGCTGCAGTAACTGTGGGTACTGGGGTTCTAGTTTTGAAGCTGGGCTGTCTCCAGAATGGAGGCCCTCACAGCATGTTTTCTTGAATAGTATGAACTTGGGGATCCTCCAATCTGTCATACGTCTTAGCATCAAAAGATGGCCACCAGTGGTGCTGTAGCTCAAGTGGTAGAGCGCTCGCCTTGAGTTCAAGAGCTGAGGGACAATGCCCAGGCCCAGAGTTCAAGCCCCATGACCGACAAAAAAAAAAAAAGAAAAAGAAAAACTATAAGGAAGTGGCGCTGTAGCTCAAGTGGTAGAGCGCTTGCCTTGAGTTGAAGAGCTGAGGGACAGTGCCCAGGCCCAGAGTTCAAGCCCCACGACCAACAAAAGAAAAAAAACAACAACTATATAGAGCACAAAAGATGGCCACCATTGTCGATGTCCACCTGACCTTAGGTCACACAGAACAATATTCTGTGCACTGGAGCACCAAAAGGCTATGTACAGCCTTGCCTCTTACAACACGTAAGAGGTCACAAGTATCCAGGACTGTGTCTTATTTTAACCCTACCTTATCCATGACCTCAGCTGAGTTTGGGACATTGATGAGGTAGCCAAGGCCAGCATGAGCCTGTCCTCTGACATCTAGCTCTCCATCTGGGTGACCTATCTATCCCTATGCAGCCTTGTATGTGGATTTCTGTTAAGAAGGGTGATTGAGGATATTAGGCATTCTCCCTGGAGACAGAAGCAGGTTTCAGGTACTGCAGCTTCAGGCCACACTGAGGTCTTACTGATGGCCTCTGCTACAACCCCAAGGCAGTGGCCATGATACATGCTAAGAGTGCTGAGGTGCCCAGCTCGGTTCAGGTAGACAGACTGCAGGGGTTGGACCAACCGGGTGCCCATTTTACCCATTCTTCCTTCCTTATCTGTTAGAAAAGATTGTGCCAGAAAAAGAGTAGGTTATAATCCCCAGTGGGATGGGAAACCTGGAAGGGCATCCATTCCCCTCTTTTGCCTAAGGCAGGAAGAAAAAGGACCCTCAAGGGGAGATCAAAAGTCTCTGCTTGGATTCCATATAACTGCAAGAGGCGTGTGTGTGTGTGTGTGTGTGTGTGTGTGTGTGTGTGTGTGTGTGTGTGTGTGTAAGGGATTCTGATAGCA
This sequence comes from Dipodomys ordii, assembly GCF_000151885.1. Taxonomy (NCBI): domain Eukaryota; kingdom Metazoa; phylum Chordata; class Mammalia; order Rodentia; family Heteromyidae; genus Dipodomys; species Dipodomys ordii. The sequence continues at coordinate 1,283,543 of NW_012267449.1, forward strand.
CAAAAGAGGATACCTCTGGAGGAGGCTAGGCATGTCAGGAACCCATGGCAGAGTCAGTGTGTGTCCCCTTAGGCTGAGGAAGCCTCAGAGGCAGGAGACAATCTCAGGTTGCCTGCTAGGATAGATGTGCACAGGTTCTGTAGTCAGGTAGTGGCTATGTCTGAGAGGGATTGCAGGCAGGGTCTGCAGAGCCCTGCACATTTCCAGTCTCTGTGACTATGTACATAGTTGGTTTTCATCCCCCTTTCTTCTGCAGAAACTGGAAGATTGGACCCAGGTGGGTCCCTGCTGAATACAGCCTCATCTCTTCCAGGACACATGAATGGCTGGTGTCCTTTACTAGTGGTGCCTGGGCTTGGTTTTCCATCCACAATGATCTGGAGAACCGGACTTTTTTCTAGTTCCCTTGGTGATGCAGCACAAAGCCTTAGTTAGCTATTCTGTGACCATGCTATAACAGCAGGCAGATCCCAAGCCCCATTATTAAAAGAAATGGTTAAACAAACAAACAAAAAAACAACCACAAATAAATATCATCTGGAGGTTTAAAACCATCTTTTGCAAGGCAACAGCAGCTACGGAGCCCTGTGCTACTTGTTTTGTCTCCACAACCAGGCTTCAGAAGCTTGTATGTGCAGATGAATTGTGGTTCCTCCCAACTATCGTGTTACCCAACACTAAATAGGTGGCCTAAGTATCCAAGTGTCTGCACTTAACCTGCTCTAAGACTTGTTAAGAGATGGGAAGCAATACACTAAAACAAGGCCCAGTATCAGGAGGGCTGGGGAGAGGGGTGCCTGCCTTGTGGCATCATCTACCTGCCCACTTGCCAGACATACCTATCCTTTCTACACCAAATACAGGGAAGTTCAGTGTGGGTGAATGCATGTGATTGGACTACTTATTTGATTTTTTCAAAGTGAAGAAGTGAAGGCACAGAAGTTTCTGGATACCCGGCGGTGGTCTCTGCTGGACCCAGAGCCAGTGTTCATGATGCACTGCAAGAGTCCTGAGAGAAGGCCTTAGTCAGAATTGGTCCAGGTGGGCAGACAGCAGGGTTGGCAAAAACCAGTGTACACTGTCTAACTCTTTTCTGATCTCTGCCCAAGGGCAGAGCTAGAGAAAGGATAAATTAGAGCCCCTGGTGGGGTGGGGTGTCTTATGCCTAAAGCAAGCAGAAAAAACCCTCCAGAACAGAGCCTAAGTCCCTGAGTGGGTTCTGGTACTTCCAGGCTGTGCAGACCAACGCCAAGTGAATGAGCAGCTATTTTGTAGTCTTAGTGGAAAAGGTTGGCGTTTTTTTGGCAGAGGGAGGGCAGTAGGGGACTGGCAGGATGTGGCTTCTGGTACAACACTGACACCAAGTGGATGACATCAAGTGGAAACTGAATCCAGCAGCATTTCTACCAGCTCTCTTAGAAGTGAGAGGGTTGTGCATATGCACTTGAGACTCAGGACAGGCAAGACAAAGGAGGGTGCCCTTGCAGAGTCTGGGGCTCATAGAGGGTTATCCTTGGCCCAACCAACAGTTGTTTGCCTGGTCTGTGCAAGGCTCACAGGCAGAAAAGAAGCCCAGGCCACCAGCCATGGTGGCTGACAGCACAGGGAGGGATTGCAAGCAATGTCTGCAGAGCCATCAGCATCTTAGGGCTCTGCCTCCACATGGACAGTTGGTCTCCATCTTCCTTTCTTCTGAGGAAACTGTCAGATAGGAACCACCTGGTGCCCTTGACTCACTGGGGCCCCTTCTGACTACCTGCAGGCATATTTCTGCTGCTTGGGTGTTGCTCCTGCATTCTATCTGGGACATCATTTTTCCCCCTTTTCCTTTCTACCCCATCCCCCACATTCCTCGCCCTTCTTGTTCCAAATACCCAGAGAAAGATGACTCTCCAGGATTTAAGTTCTGTGAGCCCTAGCTGTGCAGCCCAGAGCCAAAGTGCATGAGCAGCCATTTTGTAACCCTAGTGGAAAACATTGGCATTCTTTGTAAAGGGTGGAGGGAGCACAGCTGGTAAAAGGCTGGCTGGCAATCATGATACAACACTGCCATCAAGCGGATTCTGAAACGAAATCCACCAGCACTTAGGCGAATGCTATTAGAACTGGAATGGGTGCATGCGCTCAGAGACATCTGGCCACAGTAAAAAGGAGAGAGCTCCAGGAGGGGTCTGGGGTCTTGGGTGCATGGGGAGCCCTTCTGCATGCCAACCTGTGTGCCACTGAGCTGAGGAAACCTCAGGAGCAGGAGACAAGCACAGGAGGCCACCTATGGTGGCTGATTGGACACAGGAACCACAGGTGCTGTGCTCAGATGGAAGCAATGTCTGGAGGGGATTGTGGTCAGTGTCTGCTGAGCCCTCAGCACTTCAGGCTTCCCAATCGCCTGGACAGTTGGCTTCCATCTCCTGTCTTGGGAGGAAACTTGAAGATCCTAAGCAAACTCCACTTATCCACTTATGGTGTGTGTGTGTGTGTGTGTGTGTGTGTGTGTGTGTGTGTGTGTGTGTGTGTGTGTGTGTGTGTGTGTGTGTGTGTGTATGTGTGTGTGTACATATATCCTAATCCTGGAGCTTGAACTCATGGCCTGGGCACTGTCCCTGAGCTAATATTTGCTCAAGGGTAGCAATCTACTACCTGACTTGCAGCTCCAGTTGTTTTTTTGTGGTTAATTCGAGGTAACTAATGATTGATATACCACTAATCAGGAACAACAATCCAGTCATGGGTTCCTGGAAGGGATGGACTGTGTTGAGCAAGGCTCCTCCTTTGTCCAGGGACTCTCCTTGGTTCAGGTATACTATCTTGGTTCCCATCTGCCAGATTCCACAGAGAAAAAAGAGATGGAGGCTGATTGTTCAGGTGGTCGCAGAGGCTGAGAGGCTCAGGACTCTGCAGACACTGCCCAGAATTCCTCCCAGACATGGCTGCCACTGACCACAAACACTATGCATCCTGTGCCCTGTTAACTGACCTAGCTGGCTACCTGGGCTTATCTCCTGCCTTTGATGCTTCCTTGGTCCAGTCAGACACAGGTATGCTTAGCCAAGAGCTCCCTACACGCCTTCCAGGACCCCAGACTACTCCTCCAGGGCTACACTCATTTGTACTGACTGTTCAGATTCCCCTGTGCTCATGCACCTATCTTCCAGCGCTGAGCACTCCCGGAAGTGCTGGTAGATTCTGTTTCAGAATCCGCTTGATGGCAGTGTTGTACCACTAATACCCGCTTGCCTTCGCCCTGCTGCACTCCCTCTGCCTTTTGCAGAGCAAAAAACTGCCAACCTTTCCACTAGAGGTACAAAATGGCTGCTCACCAGCTTGGGCTCTGGCCTTTACTGCACTGGAACACAAAACTAAACCATGGATTTGGGCTCTGCCCTGGGACTTGGGAGGGTCCTCTAAATGTCCATGTTAGACACAAAAGGGGAAAGGCTCCCCTCCAGAAATCCCAGCCCACTCACGGCTCTACCATATGCTTTTCTTGGCTCTGCCCTCAGGCAGAGGTCAGGGAAAACCCTGCCCACCTGGACCTATTCTGATGGGCCTTCTCATAGGACTCTTAGCATGCATCATGGCCACTGGCACACAGGCCAGCAGTGACAGATCAAAATGGCCTAAAACTGCAGTGCCTCAACCCTGCTTCCCTCTGCAGGGAACAGCACTAATATGTGCAGTCACCCCTCCCTACTTGAAAGAAATTGAGTTACAAGGCTTAGCAGGCAAAGGTAGGTCACCTAGAAAGCCAGATGTCAGAGGAGAGACCTAGGCAGGCTCAGTATTTTCCAAGATCAGCTGAAGTCTTGGATAAGATAGGGTGAAAATCAGGCAGTCTTGGATGCTTGTGATAATTTATGTGTTGTAGGCCAGTGACAGTTGTAGATAGGCAAAGCTATAGCCTTTGGGTGCTCTGGTGTACAGAATATTATTCCATGTGACCTAAGGTCAGGTGGACATGGACAATGGTGGCCATTTTTGGGTGCTGGGACACATGACAGATGGGAGCATCCCCATGTTAATGCTTTAAAAGCATGTATGTTGTGAGGGCCTCAGTTCTGTAGACAACCCAGAGTCAAACAAGAACCACAGTACCCTCTCAGCAACTGCTGCCCCACCCTAGCATCAAGTTGTCACACTTGGGGATTCTGTTTAAGTAACTTGGGGATTCTGTTTAAGTAATCTTGTTTGTCCACCCTGCATCTCTTTCACAGGACCCATTAAGCTCAATGTGTCTTTTTTCAACAATTCAAAATGCACATGCCTGTACACATTCTCTGTCTCTCTCTCTCCCTCTCCTCCCACTTCTCCAATTTTCTGTCCTGCAGTCTCTTTCTTTGGCTACTGAGTATTTATGTAGATATACATGTTCTTCATGCCTAAGGTCGTTAAGAACCCCTTGCTTTCTTCATCAAACTATGTGACAGAGTGAATGGGAGAATTCCTAGCATACTAAAAGACATTTCCTGACAAGGAGTGAACACAGTCCCAATACCAGCAATAACCTGGATAAGTAGGGACACAGCTATTGTGTCCCTGCCTCCCTATTCATCCTAAGCCTTCAGGTGACCTAATTTAGTTCATCCTGCAATGGGCCAAAGACCAGGGAGTCTCCTCTGATAAACAGTTACACCGCAGGTACAGGTTTTCTATTTAACTTTGACACTTTTGCCCCCACCCACCAACCTGATTTGAGCACAGGGTGCAGGGCACAAGAAGCTGCTTGCTGGCACCTGGTCTCACCACCTGAGGTCCTTGATCTGGCAATTCCCATCCCATCCTCAGCATGGTAAGAATGTTCTCACTAGGAAAGGGCTCCAAGAGGTGACCTAGAGATATTCCTAGTCTTGGGTGCACTTGGTGAGACCTATAAGAAACAACCAACTCACCATCCAGCTGAGTACTGCCTCTGGCAATAAGTTGGTGGCACCTGTGCAGTGGTCACTCCCTATGGTGGCTCAATGTTGCTCTCACTACATCCTAGGGGAGTGGTCGCAGACAGGACAAGTCTCCAAACACAGTTGCCTCTGACTTGCCATTGCTGAGAGTGGGGATATAGATAGTAGGGTGAGGTTAGAGGTAGGCCTGGCATATGCTGAACACAGGAGAACCAGGAGAGATGGCAGAGCAGGAGATTCAGGGGTCTTCTCTTCCACAAAGGTGGCATACATCTACAGAAGGCTTAAAAGTTAGGAGAGCTCTTCCTAGATTATTCATGCATCTGTCTGGCCAGAAAAATAGCCAGGATCTCCAGTACATAGAGGACACAGAGAAGGCCACAAGTGATTTCCACTGGCCAGGGTGACTTCCAGCGAGTTCCCAGCATGCCTACGGCCTTTGTGAGCTGCATTCCAAGTACTGTTGTCCAAGAAAACAAAGGAAGAAGCCAGGCCTTGGTAGCTCACTCCTGTAATCCTAGTGACTCAGGAGGCTAACTTCTGAGGAGTGTAGTTTGATGCTAGCCTGGGCAGGAAAGTCCCTGAGACTCTTATCTCCAATTAACTACCAGAAAAGTGGAAGTGGAGCTCAAGGTGGCAGAACACTATCATTGAGTAGAAAAGCTCAAGAACACTGCCCAGGTCTGAGTTCAAGCACCAAGGCCAAAAAAAAAAAAAAGATGTAAAAAGAAAAAGGAAGAAAAAAAAGAAAAAGTGGTATCTTGGATGGGATGCCAGAAAGATACCTAGACAGCCAGGAATAGGCCAATGCTCAGGGATGCCAAGACCATCTTGAGTTACTGAAAGGAAAGCTCTGTGCAACAAGGACCCTCCTGTTTCCAAGAACTGGCTTGGCATCTGCCTGGTGCACCCCAAACACCGTGATGCTGAGGGCTCTGCAGACACTGCTTGCAATTCCTCCCAGAATGGCCACCACCTGACCACAGAGCCTGTGCTTCCCGTGCCCCCATTGCAGCCACCATATTAGGCCTTCTGCGCTTGTCTCTTAACTCTCACTCTTCCATGGCCCAGTAAGTGACAAGTCATCTCCACTAAAGGCTCTCCACATGCTTGCCTCCAGGAGTACTCTCCTTTGTCTTGCTGGTCCCCCAACTGTCCCTGTGCGCATGCGCACCCCTCTAGTTCTAAGAACGCTTGTGGAAGTGCTGGTGGATTCTGTTTCAGAATCCGCTTGATGGCAGTGTTGTACTGGGAATGCCAGCCTGTCCTTCCCTCCGATATGCTCCCTCCGCCGTTTGTGGAGCAAAAAACGCCAATCTTTTCCAGTCGGACTGCTCTTCCATTTAGGCTCAGGATTACACAGCCTAGGTACAAAAAACCCACGCTTGACCCTGGACCTTGTAGGATTCTTTTTGCGTTCATTAGGCACAATTAGAGAAAGGGAGGAAGATATCTAGGGAGAAAAAATAAGACTGTCCAAGCGGCTGAGGAACCCGACACACAGGCTTCCGTAGATGCCCACAATCTTTCCCAGACATGGCTGCCACCTGACCACAGAGCCCTTGTTCCTGCTGGGAGCTACTCTAGCAGACTGCCTGGGCTTTCTTTCCCCCTGCTTGCCTCCAGGAGTACCCTCCTTTGTCCTGCCGGTCTCCGGGGGTCCCATGCGCTTGGGAGCCCTCTCCAGTTTTAAGAACTCTTGGCGGAAGTGCTGGTGGATTCCCTTTCAGTTGTGCCAAGGGTTCCTCACGTGCTTACCAGGAACTGGAGCCCTTCCTGGGGCTCCCCGATGTGTTCTGTGTATCCCTGATTTTCCCCTGCACATGCACATCCCTTCCAGTTTTAGGAAGAGCTCGGGTAAGTATTGGTGTATTCCATTTCAGAATCCACTTGATGGCAGTGTCGTACCAGAAATGGCAGCCTGCCTTCCCCTGCTGCACTCCCTGTGCCATTTGACATACTTTCCCACTAGAACTCCAAAATGTCTGTTCACCTACTGGACACTTGCTGGGTGCACAGAACCAAAGGATGTACCTTGACTCTGTCTGGGACTCTGGAGGGTCTTCTTTACGGATCTCTGGAGAGTATTCTTTCCAATTGCCTTAGGCACAAAATGGGAGCAGCTTCCCCTGTAGGTGTCCCATCCCACCCAGGTCTCTAACCTACCCTTTACCTGCCTTTGGGCAGATCTCAGAGAAGTACAGCCAGAATGGGCACCAGGTTAGCCATCTGCCCAGCAGGCCTGGGACTCTGAAAGGTCCTTTATGTGACTGCCTTAGTAAAAGGGACAGGCTTTCTCTCCAGCATCCTACCCCACTGAGAGCTTCAGCCTACCCTTTACCTATCTCTACCTTTGGCCAGGTCTCAAAGAGGAAAGATGGACAGAATGGACAACTGCTTGGGGACAACCCTGTTGTCTTCCGACCTGAACCAATTCTGACTCCTTAGAACTCTCAGCATGCATCATTGGCCACTGACTCACAGTTGCAGCAGAGACCACTGGTGAGAGCTAAGTCCCTGAACCTTGATCCTCTCCTGGGAGACATTCTAGCACAAGGAATCAGTTCTTACCATCTGATATCCAGAACAAGGATGGGTATTGGTAGATTGGTCAACCAGTGGGCCAGCCATTTGCCAGAGGACAGGCTCACACAAGGCCTCAGTGCTGTCCTACATTCCAGCTGAGGTCTTGTGTTCAGATAGGATGACAGTCACTCAGGCAGAGCCCTGAAGCTTGTGATAGCTCCTGTTTTTTAGGCAGAAGCACTACCGTGGACTAGTAAGGCCAAAGCTCTTTGGTGCTCTGGATCACAGGTCATCTTTTCGTGGGACTTCTGATCATGTGGTACTAAGATATAAGACAGATGGGGACTGCCCCCCACCCCCAGTTATGCTGGTTTTTTATTTTATTTATTTTTGGGTCCGGTTGTTGGGCCTGAACTCTGGGCCTGGGCGCTGTCCCTCAGCTCTTCAGCTCAAGGCTAGCGCTCTACCACTTCAGCCACAGTGCCACTTCCGGCTTTTTTCTTTTTGCTTATGTGGTGCTGAGGAATCGAACCCAGGGCCTCAGGCATGCAAGGCAAGTGCTTTACCACTGAGCTACCTTCCCAGCCCTTTGTTTTTTTGTTTAAAGGCAAGTTTTACACCACCATATGTGTCTAAAATTGCCAAGAAATAAAATCTCATTTGCCTATCTAACCTGTACCCCTTCCCCAGGCTTAATAGGTTTCAGTCTCTCCCTCCCACTGTCCAAAACACAATATGGGTTTAAACACACATATACTAGTGTCTGTTCTGTCTCAGTCTGCCCTACCTCCACTCTATCCTGCTGTCTGTGTTTGTCTCTCTCTGTCTGACTTCTGGGTGTTTATGTACATTAACAATCTCTCTTCCTCAGTCCCTCATATCTGTTAGCATTATGCCCACCTTTGGTCCTCAGCTCCACCCATACCTGAGCTCCTCCTTGCCCAGGAATTCCCACTGTACAGCTGGCCATTCCCTCTCTCCACCCAGACCTACTCGAGCAAGCACCTACCTCATGTGTGCCATGTGCTCCCTCTCCTGGGAAATATGGCTCTTATCCTTTCATTTGGTGTGAAGCCTGGGACAGGTTTCCTGGTGGATTTAGCAAATCCCCACTTATGTGGGTCCAACCAGTTGCCCTGGGACCCAGCACACAATCCTACACTCCTGTCACTAGAGGACCACCAAGGTAACTTTCTCCTGACCTAGCGCTCTCCCTGCCCATCCAACACCAGCTAATTAAGTCCAACCCCCAAGTAAGTGATGAGTTCGGAGGCTTAGCTTTCACTGTCCTAGCTCCATGCTTCTGTGGGAGGGCTTCAGGGCCCTCAAAACTTGGCCAAGTATCTAAGCCAGAGGGCCTTCATGGCCAATGGCCTCAGTAGCTGGGGGATGCCATTGGAAAGTGATGATCTGATCATTGGTATTTTTTGGACCAAATTGCACTGCCAAGGACCCTCCGCAGCAAGCTTTTACCTCCTTTTGCCTCTGGTCACTTATCGTGGGAAGGACACAACTAAGTTTCTTTACAATCAAATTTGGCCCCAAATTTAAAACTCCACTTCCGTGAGCGCTCGGGCAGGGAAAATCTCTCTCTTTCTCTCTCCCCCCTTTTCTCTCTCATAAACCTTATAATAATCTTTCTCGTGTGCCTGCTTGCCTCCAGGTGGTCCCCTGGGATGGACGTGAAGGATCCTTTCAACACCTATGCCTAATTTTCTTACTGCCTCATTACCATCAAGAACCCATTACCCATTTGCTCCAAAGAAAGACATAGGCAAGATTACATTTCCATTATCTCTTCCTCATCCCTTCACAACCCTAACATTGTTACTCCCTGAGGACCCAAAAGAATCTCTCCCCAATTTGCATTAAAGGAAGACCTCAACTAGCAAGTTCAGGCTGTGAGAGAATTCTTAGACTAAGAGGCATTTCTCCAGAATAAGAGAATACCAGCGCCAACAACCAGTGCCATATCTATCCTGCCTCTGCCTCCCTCACCATCTTAGCCATTAATGTGACCTTAAGTTCAACTTGGGATGGGTCAGAGAACCAGAGAGATTACTCTCACCAAAAGCTATGCTACAGAAGCAGGTTCACTACTGGAATTTGGAACTTTGGCACCCACAAGCCTGAGCTCAGCATAGTTGTTTGGGGAACAAGAAGCTGCCTACCAGTCCCAGGGGTCTGACCAGAGCTCTGTGGCCAGGCTCTTCCTACCCATCCTATGCTCACTAAGGATGCTCTCTCTGGGCAAGAGTCTGAGGACTTCACTTCCTAGTCTCACTGTACTTCATGAGACCTACAAGAAATTACCACCTAACCACAACAAGTGAAACCCTGCCTGCACTCTAGAGAGTTGGTGGCAACTATGTAGGGAGGGCACCTCTTTTCGGTCACTCAGTATTGCCTTACCAAACCACAGGTAAAGGGATAAGTCTCCAAATTCAGTCACCTCTGATCTACCCATGCTGAGAGTAGAACTTGAGAACCAAGAGAGATGCCAGCCCTTTGCAGGAGCCTCTCTTCTACACAAGGGTCCTGCATCAACACATGGTGTTAATGTCAGGATGGCCATTTCCTCCTGTTTGTTTCTGCATGGCCAAAGACAATACCTGGATCTCCTCTCTAAAGATGACACCCAAGGTAGAGAACAAGAAAATTCCACAGGGCCTAGAGAGCTACATAGTACTAGCCTAAGTTACCAGCAATCCTGGGGTCTTTGTACTGCTGCCTTCCCACTACTGCTCAGGCAGGAAAGAAAGGGTTGGGGGAAACCTAGGTTTCTGGGCACCTAGGTTCTCTCTGTAATCCTATCTATTCAGGAGGCTGACATCTGAAGATCTCAGTTGGAAGCTAGCCCAAACAGCAAAGTCCAGGAGTCTTATCTCCCATTAACCACTAAAAGAACCAAGAATTGGAGTCAGGTGCTTGTGGCTCATGCCTGTAATCGTAGCTACTCAAAAGGCTGAGACCTGGGAATCTCATAAAAACATTATGCAGGGTTGTAAGGGGATAAGATCTAGAAATCTAAATCTACATAAATACCCAGAAGAGAAACAGACACACACACAATTAGTGCAGAACAGAGACAACCAAACAGGCACAAAGAGAAGGAACTAGTATGTGTTGAAGAATGTACCATGTATTTCAGACAGGACAATAGATGCTGACATATATGGAGCCCAGGGAATGGGTATATTGTGGACAAAGGAGATTTTGTTTTTGTGCAATCATATGCACTTAGGGGGTCCAAATCTGGCAGGGGTGGGGCAGGAATAGTTGAAGGGGTACAGGATTTCTTTCTTTCTTTCTTTCTTTCTTTCTTTCTTTCTTTCTTTCTTTCTTTCTTTCTTTCTTTCTCTCTCTCCTTCTCCCTCTCTTTCTCTCTCTCTCTTTTCTGTTATGGGCTTGAACTCAGAGCCTGGGCACTGTTGCTAAGCTCTTTTACTCAATGCTAGCTCTCTACCACTTCCTGAGTATCTAGGATTACCGGCCTGAAGCATAAACGCCCCCGTAGATTTATTGTTTTGACATCTATAGAACGGAGGGTTCTACTGCCTGCCTGCTTTGACAGCATAAGTTGTAAGTTGTCAATCTTCCTCTCTGTCTTGCATCTCAGCAGCAGAAACTTTATGGAAGTCCAACTGAGCAGCAGTCCTATTGAGAGATGATCTGTTCTCAAGAGCACCAAAGAGCTTCAGCCACCATTGCTATTCTTCCTGACCTATTACCAAAGGTTGTGCCAGAAAAAGGGTAGTAGGTTAGAATGTCCAGGGGGTGGGATCCCTGGAAGGGGCACCATTCCTTCCTTGTGCCTAAGGCATGGCAGAAAAAGTACCTGCCTGGGAAGATGAAAGTCTCTCTCAGCTTGGGTTCTGTGTACCAGGGCTACATAGCTCAAAAACGTTGGTGTTTTTTATGGTGCAAAGGGCAGAAGGAGCACATCAGGGAAAAGGACAGGTACAACACTGCCATCAACCAGATCCAGAAAAGGAATCCACCAACACGTCTGTGAGTTTAGAACTAAAAAGGGTGCATACATGCCCAAGAGATTCTGGTTACCACCGGACAAAGAAGAGTTCTCTTCGAGGACTCTGAGTCCTGGGAGGTGTGTGGGCTGCCCATGGCAGAGCTGACCTATGGCTCACTGTGCTGAGGAAACCTCAAAAGTGGGAGACCAGCCCAGGTGGCCAGCTAGGATAGCAGTAGGCAGGCACAAGAAGCACAGGTTCTTGCAGTTAGGATCTGCAGAGCCTTGTGCATCTCCAGGCTCTGCGACCACATGAACATTTGGCCTTCATCCCTTTTTTGTGTTTGTGTGTGTGCAGAAACTCACAAGTGGTAAGCAAGTGGGTCCTTGGACCCAGGAGGTTCCCTGTTGCACAGAGCCCCATGCTTCCAAGAACCTGTGAATATGTGGTATCCCTGACCAGTGTGGTACATTGTCTCAGCTCCCTGGGCTTGGTTCTCCATCCCCAGTGTTCTGGAGAAATCAACTTTTTTCTAGTTCCCCTGGTGATACTGCAATGTGTCACAAATCCTTAAGTATTCTGTGAACATTCTCTAACACAGGCTAATCCCAAGCCCCATTATTGAAAGAAATCCTTTAAAAAAAAAAACAAACCTACAGGTTTAAAACCATCTGTTGGGCCAGGCACTGGTGGCTTATTCTTGTAATCCTAGCTTCCCAGGAGGCTGAGATCTGAGGATCATGGTTCAAAGCCAGCTTGGTCAGGAAACTCCGTGGGACTCTTTCCTTCAATTAGCCAACAGAAAATGAAGTGGCTTAAAGTAGTGGAGGGCTAGCTTTGCGCAAACAAGGTCAGGGACAGTGCTCAGGCCCTGAGTTCAAGCCTCGGGACCCCACAGTCACCACCACCACCACCACCATAACAACAACAAAAAATTGTTGCAATGCAATGGTCACTAAGGATCCCAATGATTCTTATTTTGTCTATACAACCCAGCGTTCAGAAGCTTGTCTTTGCATGTGACCCAGTACTATAATGGTAGCTTCAGTATTCAAGTGACTGCACTTGTTCCAAGACTTCTGTTAAGAGATGGGAAGCAAGAACTGAACCAAGGCCCAGAGTCAAGATGTGTGTGTGTATGTGTATGTGTGTGTGTGTGTGTGTGTATGTGTGTATGTGTGCATGTGTGCCAAGTGGCATCTACCTGCCCACCTGGGGGACATACTTATCCTTTTAATAGTGTCATGGGATGCAGGTGGGGGTTTATGAAGTTCCCCTTTAAAAGTAGGTACTCTGCACTTAGGGCCCTTCACTTCAATCACAGAATAAGAATTTCTGGACAAGTCATAATGGCAAGAAAACTTGACAGAGCTTTACTGAGTAAGTAAACAAGCAGACAGAAAGCAGCAGAGCAGAGACACTCTAAAGGGAGTGTGAGTGTTTTAGAAGAGACACATAGCTCTTTGGCTGTCAGGGGTATTTATATGGTAAAGGCTGGGGGTCTGACTTAGATAAGGAAGGATAGGAGTTTATCTTTGCTCTCAGTCAGTCTTGGTGTTATTATGCTTTCTAAGTTTCTGGCTCTTGTTTACCATTCTGGTTCTTTTAATTACTTTGGGGGAGCATTTCTGTCAGGAAGAGGGGATACATCCTGCCAAACAAATGTTAATTCTTGGGGTGAGAAATGCATCTCTCAGGAAGGAATGCATCCTGTTGTTTCTCTTTGAAGCAAAGATAGTGCTTCTGTATTTCTAAATACAATGTTTCTGAGTTGCCCTAACCAGGTCTCATTTTCTTCAATTTATCCTGCCTAAGTACCATGTAAAGAGAACTCCAGTATGAGTGAACTCATGTGACATGAGTGAGTACCTGTTTGATTCTTTCAACAAAGTGAAGGCACAGTTTCATGACACCCTTGGACACCCAGTGGTGGCTTCTGCTGTGACCCTGAGCCAATGTTCATGATGCACACCAAGAGTCCTGAGAGAAGGCCTGAGTCAGAGTTGGTCCAGGTGGGCAGACATCAGTGTTGTCCAAAACCAGTGTGCAAGGTCCAACTTTCTAATCTCTGCCCAAGGGCAGAGATAAGGAAAGGATTGGTTAGGGCCCCTCTGGGGATGGGATGTCTAGAGAGGGAGCTTTTCCTTCTTGTGACTAAAACAAGCAAAAGGAGAATTCTCAAGTCCCTGCCTGGGTTTTGTTGCATCCAGGCTGTGCAGATCAGTTCACCCACTGAATGAGCAGACATTTTGTAGTCCTAGTAGAGAAGGTTGGTGTTTTTTGCTCCACAAAGGGCGGAGGGAGGGCAGTAGGCAAAGGGCTGGATGTTGTTTCTGGTACAACACTGCCATCAAGCGGGATTAGGACACATAATTCATCAGTACTTCCTCCAGCTCTTAGAACTGGGAGTGTTGTGCATAATGTACTGGGGGTGGGCAAGACAAAGAAGGGTGTCCCTGGACAGTTCTGGGGTTCATGGAGGCTTATGGGGAGTCCATGGCCCAACCAACAGTTGTTTGCCTCGTCTGCGCAAGGCTCACAGGCAGAAGAGAAGCCCAGGCAGCCAGTCCCTGGGTATAGGAGCAGGGCACTGCAGCTTCAGGCCACTTATCTCACTGGTGGCCTCTGCTACAAAGCTGAGTGGGTCCTGAAGAGTCCAGGTGGTTAGACAGTAGGGTTGGTGTTAGGAAACTGAATCAGGAGTGTTAGGAAAGATCAAACAGATGAGAGAAAGAAGGCGGAGACCTTAGCAGACCACAATAGGTTTAGTCCTGGCGACAGAAGGACTCCCATGTAACCTGGAGCAGGGGTCTGGGAGACACAGAGTGGGGAGTGTAGGGACTTATAGGTTTATATACTTTTAAGATTCTTCAAAAATTCTTTGACCTGGGCTGGAAGGTGGCTCAGTGGTAGAGTGTTTGCCTTGCATGCATGAGGCCCTGGGTTCGATTCCTTAGCACCACATAAGCAGAAAAGGGTGGCTCTGTGGCTCAAGTGGTAGAGCGCTTGCTTTGAGCTGAAGAGCTGAGGGACAGGGCTCAGGCCCAGAGTTTAAGCCCCAGGATGGACCAAAAAAAAAAAAAAAAAAAGTCTTGGACCTGGCCTGCTAGGTGTTAATTTGGCACACTTGTACTGTTTTTTTTTTTTTGGTGGGGGGGCAGGATGTACAGTGTAAACAGTCCTATCTGGGGAGTGTGTCCCTGGCTGTCCTGCTCTTTCACATAAGGATAAGGCTTGGTATTAGGATTTCTTGCCCAAAGGCAGAGACTAGGGAAGGGTAGATTGGAACTCCCAGAGAGTTAAGATAGCTGGAGGTGGAGCCTGTCCCTTTTTGTGCCTAAGGCAGATAGAAAACCCTTTAGAGTCCCTGGTCCATTGGGCAGAGCCCAAATCCCTATTTAAGGTACTGTGCACGTAGGTTGTGCAGTCCAAAGCCCAAGTAAGTGAGCAGCCATTTTGTATTGCTAGCAGTAAAGGTAAAGGTTGGCGTTTTTTTTGTTCTGCAAAGGGCGGAGGGAGTACAGCAGGGGCAGGGCAGCTGGGCATTCCTGGTACAACACCGCCACCAAGCGGATTTAGAAACAGGATTCACCAGCACTTTCCCTGTGCGCTCTCAGAATTAGAAGGGGCCGCACATGCGCACAGGGAACTCAGAGACCCACTGGACAGATACCGGCGCCCTGGAGGGTTTTGGGGTCCTGGGAAGCGCATGGAGATCCCTTGGCACAGCTGACCCGTGTCTGCCTGGTCTTTAAAGGGTCAAGGTGGGAAGAAAGACCAGGCTGCCAGCTAGGGTGTCTCCGAGCAGGAACAGGAAGCCCTGGCTCTGTGTTGAGGTGGCTGCCATGTCAGGAAGGGATTGAGGGCAGCATCTGCGGAACCCTGTGTCTCGGGTTCTTCAGCCGCCCAATTCTTTTTTTAAATTGTTTTTTTTTTTTTTTGCTCCCTCCCACCGTACCTCCCTCACTTTCCTTTCTTGTGTCTGATGTAGGCTAAAAGACTGCAAGTCCATGGCAGGCTTGTGTTTTGTGCACCCAGTCTGTCCAGCCCAGAGGCCATCTGGGTGAGCAGCCATTTTGGAATCCTGGTGGAAAAGGTTGGAGTTTTTTTGCTCCACAAAGGGCGGAGGGAGCCTGGAGATGCTAAGGGCTCTGCAGACCTTTCCTCTAATCCCTTCCAGACATGGCAGCCACCAGACCAGAGAACCTGTGCTTCTTGTGCCTGCTTGCAGTTACCCTCGCTGGCCACTTAGGGTTTTTCCCCACCTCTGAGGTTTCCTAAGCCCGAGGAGGACACAGGTCGATTCCCCATGGGTTCCCCACGGGCCTCCCAGGACCAAGAGCCCTCCTAGGGCACCCCCTTTGTCCGTGGTAACCAGAATCCTTTGCAACCCTTCCAGGGGTTGCTCACTCACAAAAGTGTGATTCCTTTTCTGGATCTACTGGATGGCAGTGTTGTACCAGGTACATGCGCTTGCTCTTCTCCCCTGATGTGCTCCCTCTGCCCTCTGCAAGGTAAAAAACAAACAAAACCCACCAACCCCTTTGAACTCTGGGGCTATATAACCATAGCACACAGAACCCAAGTAGAGACTTGGTCTTCCCTGGCAGGTATTTTTTCTGCCTGCCTTAGGCACAAAAATGGAATGGTTCCATTTCCAGGGATCCCACCCCACTGGGCATTCTAACCTACTATTTTTCTGGCACAACTTTTGGTAACAGGTCAGGAATGAAGAATGGGAAAGGTGGCTAAAGCCCTCTGATGCTCTTTAGCACAGATCATCTCTCAGTGGGACTGCTGCTCAGGTGGACCTCCACATCAGATCATGTTCTTGGGGCTGAGACACAAGACAGGAAGGAGGATTCATAAGTTATGCTGTCAAAGCAGGCAGTGGAGCCTGAGCCCTCTGTCAAAACAAGAAATCTTGTTTCCCTTCAGCCACTCCTGCCCCATCCTTGCCCGATTTGGGCCCCCAAGGGTCTGAGATTGCACAGAAACAAAACTTCCTTTGCCTCTTCACCCTGTACCCCTTCCCCAGGTCCCATAACTCTTAGTGACTCTTGTCCCAACTGTCTGAAACACACAGTCAAACACATACTAGCTCCTCTTTCTGTCAGTGTCTCTCTGTCTCTGTTCTCTGTGTGTGTGTGTGTGCTCAGTATTTATATAGATTTCCATTTCTCATATTCTTAAAACCCTGCATATCATTTTTATTCTCCCAGGACCATCAGATGCCCCTTGCCAACTCTAAACTAGGACACAGGCTGGAAGAGAATTCCTAGCACACTGAGAAGCACTGGGATAGCTACAATACCTTGCCCCTGCCTCCTTGCTGGACCCTAGTCCTTAAAGTGACCTAAAGGTCAACCTGGGTTGGGCCAAATATCCAGTGAGGCTCCTATGACCAAAAGCTATGGTGCAGAAAGAAGTTCTCTACTACAACTTTAGGACTTTGGGCCTTTGGCCTCCACCCACCCACCTGAGCTTAGCAAATGTACTGGGCACAGGAAGATACCTATCAGCCACTGGGCTGAACATCTGAGCTCTGTGTCCTGGAGCATTCTGGAACATGCTCAAGTACACAAAGTATACTCTCCCTCTTGAGGCCCTGAACATAGCATGTGTTAGATATTCCCATTTTGACACATTTGTTTAGGCCTACAAGGAACAGAGACCCAACCTTTCAGCTCAAATCCTGAGTACACTGACTCAGATGTTCAGTTGATGGCACCTGTGCAGGGGCCACTCCCTAAAGCTGCTCAATCACACCATGGGGCAAGGGACTCAGACGGGACAAGTCTCTAAATGTATTGTCCTGTGACCTCCCATTGCTGAAAGTGAGCATGGGATGGGGCAAAAGGTAGGGGATCCATCAAGCCTATTATGTGGTCATCACAGAAGATCTTGGAGAGATGCAGGAGGCTGTGAGTGGCGACTTCCACACGAGTGCTGTAGCTATACAGGCTTCATTGTCAGGAATGACATTTCCTCTTGGACACTATTCCTGAATCTGCCTGGACAGAGATAGGGCCAGGATCTCTAGTTCACAAGCAATACCCACAAAAGGGAACAAGTGACTAATAGAAGGTCTGAGATAATAGCCCAGTACTCCAGGGCATTCCCAGTATGCCCATGGACTTTGTGCTGATGCACTCTTAAAGTACTGCCTAGAAGGAATTCAGGAACAAGGGCTGTTGGCTAAGATATGCTATTAGTCAGGCACAACAATCCAGTCATGAATTCCTGGAAGGGATAGGGCAGTGTTGATCAGGGGTCCTCCTTGGTCTAGGTTTCTCCTTGGTCCACGGACATTTCCTACCCCACCCTCCTTGGTCCCATCTGACAGATTCATCAAAAAAAAACAAACCCAAAAAACAAAAAAGCCTCTGAAATAGAGACCAACTGTCCAGGTGGTCACAGAGCCATAGATGTTCCGGGCTCTGCAGACATTGTTCCAAATCCCTCTCAGAAATGGCTGCCACCTGACCACAGATACTCTACTTACTTCCTGTACTCTCCTACCTACCCTAGCCATCCACCTGGCCTCCTTTCCTTCCTCAGTTTAATTAGGTACCAGTTGGCTCTGCTAAAAACTTTCTACATGCCTCCTGGAACCCCAGATCCAGTCAGGGGCACCCTCCTTTGTCTTATAGGTTCCTAGTCACCTGTGTGTATGCACTCCCATCCAGTTCTAAGAGATCTAGCCTAAGTGCTAGTGAATGCTGTTTCATAATTCAAATAATGGCAGTGTTGTACCAGGAATCACACCCTGTCCATCCTCCTCATGTGCTCCCTCCACCCTTTGTACAGCAAAAAACGCCATTCTTTTCTTTTAGGACTTCAAAATGGCTACTTATCCACTTGTTTTCTGGGCTGCACAGCACAGGAACACAGAACCAATGTAGGGATTTTAGCTGGACCTCGTTGGCTAGGGACTTTGGGGAGTCTTCTTTCTGCCTGAATTAGGTACAAGAAGGGAAAGGCTCCCGCTCCAGGCATCCCATCCCACCCCAGGTTCTGCCCTACCATTTTTTTGGCTTTGCCCTTGGACCAATTCTTACTTGGGCCTTTTCGCAGGATTCTTAGCATGCATCATGGCCACTGGCTCAGGGTTGTAGCACAGGCCACCAGTGAGAGCTCAGAAGGGCCCCCAGCTGCAATGCCTGAACCCTGTTGCTGTCTCCATTGAACATCCCTCGCACACTAAGTCACTCCTGGCCACACAAAATCTAGGTCAAGGCTGCATAGGGATAGATAGGTCACCCAGAGTAGCAGGCATATGTCAGAAGACAGGTTCATGCTAGCCTAGGCTGGCTCAACATTGACTATTCCATGTCTCACATGAAGTCTTCTTTAACATAAGGTAAAATTCAGATAGATTTCTGGATGTTTGTGACAATTTATGTGTTGTAGGCCAATGAGAGCTATAGCCCTTTGGTGCTCTGGTGCACAGAATATTGTTCCATGTGACATAAGGTCAGGTGGTAGTGGTAGCTACCTTTGGGTGCTGAGACACATGACAGATGGGAGCATAGGCATGGTAATGCTATAAAAGCATGCATGTTGTAAGGGCCTAAGTACTGGAGACAACCTAGGGTCAAACAAGAACCCCTGTACCCTTAGAGCCATTGCTGCCCCACCCTGGCATCAGAATCCCCTTGGGGATTCTGTTTGGGCTTGCCCAAACATAAAACCTTGTTTTTCTGTCAACCCTTCATCCTTTCACAGGATCCATTGGACTTGGTGTGTCTTTCTCTGACTATCCAAAACACACATCTGTATGCATACACGTATATACACACACATACACTTTTTTTTGCCTCTATGTATGTTTCTCTCTGTTTCTCTGTACTATAGTCTCTCCCTATATCTCTGTTTGGATCTGGGGTGTTTTTGCAGATTTCTATCCACTTTTTATGAACTGCTGGTAAACTACCCCACATTTCCTATTTCATCAGGTGGTAAAGAAACCCTTGCCTTGATTTGCATTTATTTTATGGCCAGAGAAGTTGAGCATTTCTTCATGTGTCTATTGGCCATTCTTTTTTTTGGGGGGGGTCCGGTCATGGGGCCTGAACTCTGGGCCTGGGTGCTGTCCCTCAGCTCTTCAGCTCAAGGCTAGCACTCTACCACTTGAGCCACAGTGCCACTTCCGGCTTTTTTCTTTTTGCTTATGTGGTGCTGAGGAATCGAACTCAGGGCCTCAGGCATGCAAGGCAAGCGCTCTACCACTGAGCCACCTTCCCAGCCCCTCTATTGGCCATTCTTATTTCCTCTTCAGAGAAGTTCTCTTTAAGTCTTTAGCCCACTTATTAATTGGGCAGTTGTTTTTTTGAGATTTGTTGTTGGGGGATTTAATTTTTTGAGTTCTAAGTATATTTTAGATATGAGATCTTTGTCCATTGTATGGCTAGTGAAGATCTCCCAATCCATAGGCTTTCTATTGATCTTGCTAGCTATGTCCTTTGCCATGCAGAAGCTTTGCAGTTTTATGCAAATCAAAGCAACATTGAGATTCTACCTCACCCCAGTTAGAATGGCTATAATCAAGAAATCTAGTAACTACAGATGCCAGAGGGGATGTGGCCAAAAGGGAACACTACTGCATTGTTGGTGCGAGTGTGAACTTTTCCAACCACTTTGAAAAGCAGTATGGAGGTTCCTCAAAAGACTCCACATAGAGCTCCCTTGTGACCCAGCAATCCCACTTTTGGGCATTTACCCAAAGGATCACAAACAAGGCCATACTAAAGCCACCAGCACAACTATGTTTATTGCAGCATTATTTATCATAGCTAAGATATGGAACCAACCCAGATGCCCCTCAGTAGATGAATGGATCAAGAAAATGTGGTATGTATATACAGTGGAATTCTATGCCTCCATCAGAAAAATGACACTGCCCCATTTGTTAGGAAATGGAAAGACTTGGAAAAAAAATATTAAATGATGTAAACCAGGCCCAAAGAAACATAGGTCCCATGGTTTCCTTTATTTGCAATAACTAGTATATGTCTAGGACAAACAGAAAAGGTCAAAAGCTATGTACATATGACCATAGAAGATGATGTTAAGTGAAATGAACCCCAAAATAGGGATACAAGTGTTTTTTTTCTTGCTTGATATTGTTTTCAACGTATTTATAATGTACTATGTGATTTTTTGGTTTCTTTTGTATGTTCTTCTCCCATGGTATAAACCCTGTTTTCATTATATTTGATTTTGATGCCCTGCATCTTGTATATATATATTTCTAATTTGGGGAAGGGAAGGGAAATAACAAAATGTTGAAATAAGGATACAGGTTAACCCATTGTAACAATGAGATGTACAAGACAGTATGTTGAAATGAACTTTACAACTTGTAGGGGGGAGAGAGGAGTTGGGGAGGTGGGGTAGGAAGGGATGGTAGGAGAAAAACAAAGGAGGTAACAATGCTCAGTAGGAAATGTACTCATTAGCTTAGTTATGTAACTGTAACCCCTCTGTACAGTCTTTTCACAAATATATATAAAGAGACCCTTGCCTACAGAGGGAAGGCTGTAGGAAAATTCATGTCTATTCACTATTCATGTCCACCTGACCTTAGGTCACATGGAACAATATTCTGTGCACCAGAGCACCAAAGGGCTACAGCCTTGCCTATCCACAGCTGTAGGAGCCAAGGTTCCTAGTAGGAAAGTTTGGTGTTTTTTGCTTTATGAAGGGTGGAGGGAGCACAGCAGGGCAGGAAGGTTAGCATACCTGGTACAACACTGCCATTGAGTGGGTTCAGTTTTCAGAATCCAGCAACACTTCTCCGTGGGTAGATAGAACTGGGGAGGACACATGCATACAGGAAACTCTGATACTGCAGGACAAAGTAGAGTGCTCCTGAAGAGGTCAGGATCTTGGTAGACTGTGGAGAGACCTTGGCCATGGAAGGGTGAGAGGCTAGAGATAAGCTCACAAGGCAAGACATGGTAGCTCTCATGGGGGCACAGGAAGCACAGGCTCTGAGCTCTGTGTCTGGGAGGAATTGCTGGCAGTGTCTGCAGAGCCCTCAGCATCTTGGGGTTTTTGGTCCACCAGGATAGTTTGCCTCCATCCCTTTTCTTCTGGGCCACAGGCAGATCCCAAGCAGGAAGGTCCCTGCTGCACAGAGCTACCTTTCAGGAACCCATGATGGTCTTGCCATCCTTGGCCCATTCCTGGCTACCTCGATATTCTGGCATCCCATCCAAGAGATCATCTTTTGTTTTGTTCTTTTCTTTTTCTTCTTTTACTTTTTGGCAGACATGGGGCTTAAACTTGAAATTTTCTGCTCAAAGATAGTGCTCTACCACTTTGAGCCACAGCTCCACTTCTGGTTTTCTCATTGTTAATTGGAGGTAAGAGTCTCATGGACTCTCCTGTCCTACCTGGCTTTGAACTGAGATTCTTAAATCCCAGCCTCCTAAGTAGCTAGGATTACAGGTATGAGCCACTAGTGCCTGGCTTTATCTTACCTTCTTCTACACCAGTAGTTGGAATGCAGCTGCACAAAGGCTTTATCAATGTTGGGAACTTGGTCTTGTAGTAGGCAGCACTCTGGCCCCGGAGAAGTAACTTATCCCCTTCTCTATGTGACTGCTGTGGGCTGAGGATCCAGGCACTGTCTTTCACAGGAGTAGAGTCCAGGAAGAAATGGCTCTCCTGACTTAAGCCTTCTGTGGATATATGCCACCTTTGAAAGAGAAGGGTCCCTACAGTCTCTGGACAGTTGTTTTGCCATTTCTCCTGGTTCTCCTGTGCTTAGCATATGTCAGGCCTACCTCTCACCTCATCCCACCACCTATATTCCCACTCTTAGCAATGGTAGGTCAGAGGCAACTGCATTTGGGGACTTGTCCCTTCTGGAATGCCTTGCCCATGATATGATGAGAGCAACATTGAGTCACCTTAGTGAGTGGCCCTGCACAGGTGTCACCAACTGAATGCCTGGGGCAGTACACTCAGGGTTTCAGCTGGATAGTTACATGGTTCTTTCTTGTAGGTCTCACCGAGTGCACTGAAGACTAAAAATATCTAGGAAGTGGCCTCCTGGAGCCCCGTCCTAGGGAGAACATCTTTATTGGGCCTGATGGGAAGCACCAGGTCATGGACCTTTCCTGTGCCTTGCATCCTGTGCTCAGCTCAGGTTGGTGGATGGGAATTGGTGGATGGCGAAGTTTCAAAGTTCAGTAGTAAACCTGCATCTATCAGAGGCCAAACCTGGTCTTTGGCCCAATGCAGGTTGAACATTAGGTCACTAGAAGGCCTGGGGTGAAGAGGGAGTCAGGGACATAATAGTTGTATCCCTACTTCTTGCTGGTATTGGGACAATGTTTGGTCTTTTTGAGGAAATGTCTTTCTGTATGATAGGAATTCTCCCCAGCTTTCCCTCTGTCACGTCATTTGATGAAGTAGGCAAGGGGTTCTTAAAGGCCTGAGAAAATAGAAAGCATAGGTAGGTTTTGAAGGGTTCATTAAGGGAACATGGAAGGCAGCACAAATACCCAGTAGAAAGAGACTCACAGAGAGACACACAGAGAAATGAAGAGAGAAACAGAAAAAGAAAGAAGGACTCTGTGTGTGTGTGTGTGTGTGTTTTGAATATTTGGCGAGAGACACACAGCTTAATGGAGCCTGTGAAAGAGGTGTAGGATAGACAGACAAACAAGATTTTGTTCCTGGGTCACCGAAACAGAATCCCCAAGGGTCAGAACTTGATGCTAGGGTTGAGTAGTAGTGGCTGACACAATGCAGAAACAAAGGCAGCTGGTTTAGATGCCACTAATCAGGCACAATATTCCAGCCATGGCTTCCTAGAAGGGATAGGTTGTATTGAGCAGGGATCCTCCTTGATTCTGGGATGCCATCTTGGTTGCCATCTGCCGGATTCCTCAGGAAAAAATAAAAAAAGATGGAGGCCGGCTGTTAGATGGTCAGAGAGCCAGAAGTACTCAGGGCTCTGCGTACACTACTCAGAATTCCTCCCAGACATGGCTGCCATCTGACCGCAGACACAGCATCCTGTGGCCTAATAGCTGCAGTAGCTGTTTGCTTGGCTTATTTTCTGTCTCTATCTAATGCTTCTTCAGTCCAGTCGGACACAGGTCAGCTCAGCCAAGGGCTCCCCATATACCTCCCAAGACCCCAGATCCCTCCAGGGTTACCCTCTTTGGTCCAGCCGGTCTCTAGTCCCCTGAGCACATGTGCTCCCCTTCAGGCTCTAAGAGAGCTTTGCAGGAGTGTTAGTGGATTCCATTTCTGAATGCACTTGATGGCAGTGTTATAGCCCAGGAATGACAACCTGCCCTTCCTGCCCTGTCCTGTTCCCTCCTGCTCTTTGCTGAGCAAAAAAGCACCAACCTTTTCTATTAGGACTTCAAAATGGCTGCTCCCCCTCTTGGACTCTTGGTTGCACAGCACTGGACCACAGAACTAAAGCAGGTGTTTTGGTTCTACCCTGCAGGCCAGGACTCTGAATGCCCACGGTAGGCGTGAAACGGGAAAGGCTCCCCTTCCTAAGCTTTTCCTGGCTCTGCCCTCAGACACAGGTTAGGGAAAACCCTGCCTACCTGGACCGATTCTGCACTTGATCTTAGCCAAAAGGCCAAGAAGGGATCTGGACCAATTCTAATGGGCCTTCTCAGAGGATTTTTAGCATGCATCATGGCCATCAACTTAGGCCAGTAATGACAGCTCAGAATGTTCTGCAGCTGCTGTGCCTCAACCCTACTTCCCTCTGCAGGGAACAGTGTTAGCACGTGCCGTCACTCCTCCCTACTCAATAGAAATTAAGCACAAGGCTTAGCAGGCAAAGGAGCCTGATGTTAGAGGAGAGGCTTGTGCTACTCTAGGCTAGCTCAACATTTCCTAAGTCCCAGCTAAGGTCTTGGATAAGATAGGGTGAAAATCAGACATAGTCCTGGATGCTTTTGACAACTTATATTTTGTAGGCCAGTGACAGCTGTGGATAGGCAAGGTTATGGCCCTTTGGTACTCTGGTGTACAGACTATTGTTCCGTGTTACCTAAGGTCACATAGACAATGGTGGCCACCTTTGAATGCTGAGATACGTGACAGGTGGGAGTTTTTTTTTTATAATGCTGTAAAAGAAAACATGCTTGGGGCTGGGAAGATGGCTCAGTGGTAGAGTGTTTGCCTTGCATGCATGAGGCCCTGGATTCGATTCCTTCACAACACATAAGCAGAAAAGGCTGGAAGTGGTGCTGTGGCTCAGGTGGTAGAGCGCTAGCCTTGAGCTGAAGAGCTGAGGGACAGTGCCCAGGCACAGAGTTCAGGCCCCACGACTGGCAAAAAAAAAGAACAAAAAAGAAAACATGCTGTGAGGGCCTCCATTCTGAAGGCAACCCAGAGTCAAACAAGAACCACATTGTGGTCAGGCAGATATAGGAATAGTATCCAGAAGGAAATGGCCATCCTGACATTGAAGCTCTATGTAGCTACAGCACCCCCGTGTGGAAGAGTGGGGGTCCCCTGCAGACTTTGATATTTGCTCTGCATCTCTCCATGTTCTCCTGTGCTGAGCACATGCCAGGCCTGAATGCTCTCTAGCCTTGCGCTCTATCCCATGCTCATTTTCAGCAATGGATGGTCACAGGTGAATATGTTTCAAGGCTTGTCCCTTCTGGATCCCCTTGCCAATGGTGTGATGAAACAACATTGAGCCACTTTTGGGAGTGGCTCCTACATAGACATCATCAACTGAACATGTGAGTCAGTATACTTAGGGTTTGAGCTGAAGGGTTGGGTGTTCTTTGTGGGCCTTAACATGAACCTGACATCCTTCGGCCCTTATCCAGGAAGAGCATCCTTTGTGTGCATTAGCATGGTTCAGGAAGCTCCTGGTCACCAAACTCAGGTGGTCAGTCCAGGGACTGGCAGGCAGCTGTTTGTGCCCAGAACCCTATGCTAGGCTTAGATCATTGGGTTTGGGTCAAAGTTCAAAGTTCACTAGTGAACCTCCTTCTGCACCAAAGCTTTTGGTCAGAGGAGCCTCACTGGATATTTGTCCCAATTCAGGTTGACTGTTGGTCACTTGAAGGAATAGGTTGAGTTTCAGGTATGGGGCAGTAGCTGTGGTGCTGGTTTCTGGGTTCTGTAGATATTGTAACTGTATTCTCACATTCTGGCGCAATGTTTCTCAGTCTGTTAGGAATTCTCCGATAGCCTTCCCTTGCCTGTGTCCTAGCTTGGAGAGATTTTCAACGTGTATTTGATGGTTCTGAGGAAATAATGATGTTAAGCAGCATTGTAAGTGGGTGATAAAGAAAAATGAAAATCTACATAAACTCCCAGAAAAGAAACAGACACACATACAAAGATAAAGCAGAATAGAGATAAAGAGAGAGAGAGAGAGAGAGACAGAGACAGAGACAGAGACAGAGGCAAAGAGAAGGAACTAATGTTTGTGAGTGTGCATTCATTTTGTTTTAGACGTTTAGAAGAAACTTTAAGACACATGAAGCCTGGGGAAGGGTGCAGGTTTTGTTTCTGTGCAGTCTCAGACACTTGAGGTTCCAATCTTGCAAGGATAGAGCAGGAGTAGTTGAGGGGTTACTAGATTTCTTGTTTTGACTGTTTTATCTACACAACAGAGGGCCCCAACAGCCTGCCTGCCTTGACAGGACAACCAGAGGCAAATCCTCTCACATCTTGAGTCTCAGCACCAGGAAGATGGCCTGATTGTTCAGGTCTACCTGAACAGCTGTTCCACCAAGAGATGATCTGTGCTCAAGAGCACCAGTGGTCTTCAGCCTTGGCTCTGGCATGCCTGTGGCGTGTGGAAAGAGGACCCTGCAGAGTCCCTGGCTTGTGAGTCAATGCCAAAGTCCTCCCTCCTTGGCTCTTTGTGCAGCTCAGTTAAGCAGCTATATTGAAGTCCTAGTGGAAAAGGTTGGCGTTTTTTGTTACACAAAGGGTGGAGGGAGCGCATCCTGTGACGATCGGGCTGGAATTCCTGGTACAACACTGCCATCAAGCGGATTCTGAAACTGAATTCACCAGCACTTCCAGGAAGTCTCAAAGCCTGGAAAGAGCGGACATGCGCACAAGGTACTCAGGGAAATGAGCAGGACAAAGGAGGGTGTCCCTGGAAGGTTTTGGGGTCCTGAGAAGTGTGTAGTAAGCCCTTAGTGCAACCTACTGTATTTTGCCTTCTCTGTTAAGGGACAAAGGCTGGAGACAAGCCCTGTTGGTCAGCCATGGTGTTGGGTGGTGGGACAAAGGAAGGCTCTGTAGTTGGGTGGCAGCAATGTTTGGAAATGATGGTTGGCAGTATTTGCAGAGCCCTCAAAATTTTTGGTTTTGGGACCACATGAAACTTGGTCTCTGCTTTGGGGGAAACTGGCAAATCCTATGGAATTGGTTTCTTGGACCTCAGATGAGACTTGGTGCCTAGGTCTTGCTGCACTGTATCCAGGAAATCTCCTTGTTTTTTTTTTTTGTGTGTTTGGTTTTGCTGTTGTTGTTGTTGTTTTTAAATTTGCTGGTCCTGGGGCTTGAATTCAGGAGTTGGGTGCACTCCCTGAGCTTTTTGTTTGTGTTCTTTAGGCTAGAGCTCCACCACTTAAACCACAGCCCCACTTCTAGCTTTTGTAGGTTAATTGGAGATAGTCATGTGGACTTTCCTACAGGGACTAGCTTTGAACTAGTCCTGCGTAGTTAGGACTACAGGTGAGAACTACAGATGCCAGGCTAAATTTTTTTTCCCTTTGCTTCTTTTCTGCACTAGCAGAACTGAAAATTCAACACAAATGTCTCAAGAGTGCTGGAAAGTTGGTCTAGTACAATTTCTGGCCTATGGAATTCTGTTTTCTTCCATGAGTGTTACCTTTGGACAAGAAATCCAGGCCCTGTCTCTGGCCATGCAGATATACAAAGAGTAACCAGGAGGAAATGGCCATCTTCACATTGAAACCCTGTGTAGATGCAGGACTCATGTGTGGAAAAGCGGCCTCTACAAAATCCTGGCACTTTCTCTGTTATCTGTCTAGGTTCTTGGGTTCTTAGAACATCCCAGGCCTGATTATTTTTCACCACTGCCCCTCGCCCCCCGCCCCATCCCCAATCCCACTGTCAGCAAGGGCAGACCAGAGGCAACTGAAGTTGTTGACTTGTCCTTTATGTCTGTTCCCTTGTCCATGGTAAAAGGAGAGCCATACCGAGTCATCTTAGGTAATGGCCCTGCACAGTTGCCACCAACTGAACACATGAGACAGTGCACTCAGGTTTGAGCTGGAGGGTTAGCCAGTTCTTGTAGGCCTCACGACATTCTGTGAGACTGAAAATGTCCTCTGGCCATGGGAGATCATCCTTAGTGTGTGTGACGATGAGCTACAGGCACCAGTTCACAGAGGTCAGGTGGTCCATGGGCTAGCAAACAGTTTATTGTGCACAGTACCCTGTGGTCAAATCAAAGTAAGTTATTGGGTACCAATATTGTAGTGAACATGCATAGGTTTTTGTCAGAGGAACATCACTAGGTCTTTGGCCCAACTCAATTTGAACTTGAAGGGCTAGGGTGGGGAGGGACACAGACACAGTAGCTGTAGAGCTGGTTGTTGGAGTTCTTGTGTATATTGAGAGTATGTTCTCTCATTCTGAGGAAAAGCCTCTGGATCTGTTAGCAATTCTCCCACAGCCTTCCATCTTTGATGTCCTCTGAGGAAGCCTATGAGAAGTTGTGGGTGGTCTTAAGGGAATAAGAAAGATAGACAAGGTTGTGAGGGGATGAGAAACAGAAATGGAAATCTCTATGGAAAGAGGGGAGGGAGTGAAGGAGGGAAGGAGAGAGAAAGCGAGCGCGTGCAGGGCAGAGAGGAGGAGAGAGGACAGAGGGAGGTAGAGTGAGAGTTTGAATCTCCTGTGGTTTGGACAGTTGGAGGACGAGATTTGAGTGTGAAATAGGCATACAAGATGTACACACAAATGAGGTTTTGTTTCTAGGCAAATCCAGATATGTGGTAATCCAAAAGTGGCTGGGGTAGAGCAGGAATGGCTGAGGGGGTACTGTGTTTCTTGTTTTGACTTTTTACTGTTTCCAGAACACAGGTACCCTCTACTTGCTTATTTTAAAACGTAACTTGGGAAATCCTATCTGTACTGTGTCTCAGCAATAGAAAAATGGCTGTGATTGCCCAGGTCCACCTGACCGAAGGTCACACACAGTGATGATCTGTGCACAACTGCACCAAATCACTTCGGCCTTACCTGTCCAAGATCAAGCTTCAGCCTACAACACAGGGGTTTTCACAAACATCCAGGACACTAGGCATTTTCACTCTTGTCTATCCCTAAGACTTCAGCAGGGACTTGGAACTGTGTTAAACCAGCAGAGACGGGGCATGAGCCTGTCCTCTGCCCCTTGGCTGCCTCTCTAGGTGACCTACTTATGCCTGGCCCATCCTTTTGCCTGGATTTTAGATAGGGAAGCTTGACTTCCTGTGCTAGAACAGAACTTCTCCCTGGAGACAGGCATAGGAACTTAGGCTACTCTGAGCTCTCACCAGTGGACTCGGCTACAACCCTGAGCTAGTGGTCTTTATGGACTGAGTCCTTAGAGAAGGGCTGAGTCAGAATTGGTCCAAGTAAGCAGAGTGCAGGATTGGCCCAACCCACTATGCATTTTGCCCATTTTTCCTTTCTGACCTATTCCCAAAGATTGTACCAGAAAAAGGGTAGTAGCATATAATGTCCAGTGGGGTGGGATCTCTAGAGGGGCGCCCTTCCCACTTGTGCCTAAGGCAGGCAGAAAAGGACCCTCCAGGCAAGATGTAGTCTCTGCTTAGGTTCCCTGTGCCAGGGCTATGCAGGCGTAGAGTTAAAAAAAATTGGCATTTTTTTGCCTTGCAAAAGGCAGAGGGAGCACATCAGGGGGAAGGGCAGAATAGTATTCTTGGTACAACACTGTCAAGCGGATACAGAAATGGAATCGGCCAACACTTTGGCTAGGCATATATACAAAGGATTCTGGTTACCACAGGACAAAGGAAGGCTCTTGTAGAGGACTGGTTCCCAGGAGGCATGTGGGGCACCCATGATGGAGCTGACCTGTATTCTTTGGCTTGAGGAAGCCTCAGAGGCGGGAGACAAGCCCAGGTGGCCAGCTAGGATAGTTGCAGGCAGGCACAGTAAGCAGAGATTCTGTGCTGTGGCCATGTCTGGGAGAGATTTCAGGCAGGGTCTGCAGAGCCCTCAGCATCTTCACACTCTGCGATCACGTGATCAGTTGGTCTTCAGCCCCCCTTTTTTCTGGAGAAACTGGCAAGTGGGAAGCAAGTGGGTCCCTGGACTCAGGAGGATCTCTGCTGCACACAGCCCCATCCCTTCCAGGACCCATGAATGGCTGGCATGCCTGACTAATGGTGTATTGTCTCAGCTGCCGGGCTTGATTCTCCATCCCCAGTGTTTTGGAGAATTGAACTTTTTTTCTAGTCCCTTGGTGATACTGGGATGAGGCAGAAAGCCTTATATTCTGTGAACATGGCCTAACACCAGGCTGATCCCAAGCCCCATTATTGAAAGAAATACTTTTTAAAAAATCACCTGGAGGTTTAAAACCATTTGTTGGAAGGCAGCAGCTGCTAACAAGCCCCATGGATCTTATTTTTTCTTCACACCCCAGGCTTCAGAAGCTTGTCTTTGCAGATGAATTGTGGTTCCTCCCAACTTCCATGTGACCCAATACTTGAAAGGTGGCCTAACTATCCATGTATCTGCACTTATCTCCTCCAACACTTGTTTTAAGAGATGGGAAGCAATTAAATTGAGGCCCAGAATTAGGAGGTAGAGGAGAGGGTAGGGGAGGTACCTGCCATGTGGCATCTACCTGCCCACTTGGGGGCAAGTACCATGTACACAGAAGTCCAGTGTGGGTGAGCTCATGGAATAGGAATACGTCTTAGATTCTTTCACAGAAATGAAGGCAGTTTCAGGACACGTTTTGACACGTAGGATGGACTCTACTGTGACCCTCTACCAGTGTTCATGATGCACACCAAGAGTCCTGAGAGGAGGGCTGAGTCAGAATTGATCTAGGTGGGCAGACAGCAGGATTGGCCAAAACCAGTTGCATTCTGTCCAACTTTATTTTCTGATCTCTGTCCACGGGCGGATCTAAGGAAAGGATAGGTTAGAGCCCCAGGTGGGGTGGGATACCTAGAGAGGAAGCCTTTCTTGTGCCTAAGGAGGGAGAAAGAGTACCATCCAGAGTCCTTGGCCTGCAATGCAGAGCCAATGTCCCTTCTTGGCTTCTGTCTATCCAGGCTGTGCAGACCAGAGTCTAAGTGAGTGAGCAACCATTTTGGAGTCCTAGTGGAAAAGTTGCCATTTTTTTGCTCTACAAAGGGTGGAGGGAGTACAGCAGGGCCGGAAAGACAGGTTGGTATTCCTTGTACAACACTGCCATCAAGCAGGTTCAGTTTTCAGAATCCACCAGCACTTCCTTGTGTGTGGTTACAACTGTAAGAGGCCCCACATGTCCACAGGGCACTGTGAACCCACAGGACAAAGGATGGTTCCCCTGGAGGGTCCAAGGGTCCTTGACAGAGACAACTTGTCAACTACTGGACCATGAAAGGGTGAGAGGCTAGAGATAAAGCTCAGAAGGCCAGCCTTGGTGGCTCTCATGGGGGCACAGGAAGCACAGGCTCTGGTCAGGTGGTGGCTATGTCTGAGAGGAGTGGCTGGCAGTGTCTGCCCTCAGCATTTTGGGGTCTTGGTTCTTCTGGGCAACAGGTAGATCTCAAACAGGTCAGGATCCTTAGACGCAGGAGGGTCCCTGCTGTACACAGCTATCCTTTCAGGAACCCACGACTCTCTTGGCATTCTGAGCACTTCTGGCAGCCTAGATATTCAGGCAATCCCTTCCAAGAAATCCTTCTTTTCTTTTCTTCTTTCTTTCTCTTTCTTGCTTTCCTTCTCTCTTCTTCCTCCTCCTCCTCCTCCTCCTCTTCCTCCTCTTCCCCTTTTCCTCCTCCTCCTCTTCTTCCCCTCTTCCTCCTTCTCCTTCTCCTCCCCTTCTTCCCTTTCTCCTCCTCCTCCTCCTCTTCCTCCTCCTCCTCTTCATCTTTGTCATCATCATCATGGTCATCTTGGAGCCTGAACTCAGGATCTTGGTGCTGTTGCTGAGATTTTCTGTTCAAGGATAGTGCTCTAACACAAGGATAGTGCTCTCCACTTAAGTGGAGCCACATCTCCACTTAGGTTTTCTGGTGGCTAATTGGAGATAAGAGCCTCATAGACATTCCTGCCCAGGCTGGTTTAGAACCGCGATCCTCAGATCTCAGCTTCCTGAGTAGCTAGGTATGAGCCACCAGTGCCTGAATTCTTCCTTTTTTATTTATTTATTTTTTGTTTCTTCTAGACCAGCCCTTGAAATGCAGGTGCACAAGGGCCTTAGCCCTACTGGCATCTCAGTCTAGTACTGTGCATCACTCTAGGCTTGCAAAAGTAACTTGTCCCCTTCTGTCTGTATCCCCTTGTGTACTGCGGATCCTGGCCCTGTCTCTGGCAAGGCAGATTGTAGGAGTAGAGTCCAGGATGAAATTATTCTCCTGACTTTAAAGCCAGGCCCCTGCAATCTCTGGACAGTTCCTTTGCTATCTCTCCTAGTTCTCCTGTGTTCAGCATATGCCAGACCTACCTCTCATCTCACCCTACCACCCACATCCTCACTCTTAGCAATGGCAGGTAAGGTGACTGCATTTGGAGACTTAGCCCTTCTGGAATACCTTGCTCATGATGTGATGAGAGCAACATTGAACCACCACTATGCATGTCCACCTTACCTTAGGTCACATGGAACAACAGTCTGTGCACCAGATCACCAAAGGGCTACAGCCTTGCCTATCCACAGCTGTCACTGGCCTACAACACATACATTGTCACAAGCATCTAGGACTATGCATGAATTTTCACTCTATCTTATCAAGACTTCAGCTAGGACTTGGGACAATGGGTGTGTACTCTGACATCTGGCTCTCTAGGTGACCTACCTATCTCTGCCAAGTCTTGTACCTTGATTTCTTTCAAGTAGGGAGGGGTGATTGCACACACTAGTGCTGTTCCCTGCAGAAGGAGCAGGGTTGAGGCACTGCAGCTTCAAGCCATTCTGAGCTGTTCCTGATGGCCTGTGCTGTAATCCTGAGCCAGTGGCCATGATGCATGCTAAGAGTCCTACGAGAAGGCCCATCAGAATAGGCCCAGGTGATCAGGGATTTCTCTGACCTCTGCCTGAGGGCAGAGCCAGGAAAAGCATAGGGGAGAGCCCAGAGTGGTCTGGGATTCCTAGAAGGAGAGAAGGAGAGCCTTTCCCCTTTTGTGCCTAACATGGGCATTCAGAAGACCCTCCAGAGTCCCTGGCCTGAAGGGTAGAATCAAAAGTTCTGCTTTAGTTCTGTGTTCTAGTACTGTGCAGCCAAGAAGTGGGTGAGCAGCCATTTTAAAGTCCTTTTAGAAAAGATTGGTGTTTGTTTGCTCAGCAAAGGGCACAGGGAGCAGCACAGGGCAGGAAGGGCAGGTTGTCATTTCTGATACAACACTCCCATCAAGTGCCTTCAGAAATGGAAGCTGTTAACACTTCCGCAAGCTCTCTTAAAGCTTGAAGGGGCACCCATGCCCACGGGGCACTAGTGACAGGCAGGACAAAGGAGGGTCCCTGGAGGGATCTAGGGTTCCTGAAGGTGTGTGGGGAGCCCTTGGCTAAGCCATCCTGTGTCCAACTGGACTGAGGAGGCATCAGAGACAGGAGACAAGCACAGCTATGCCCAGGATGCATAGTGTGTATGGTCAGGTGGCAGCCATGTCTGGGAGGAATTCTGGGCAGTGTCTGTAGAGTACTGAGCTCTGGCTCTGCAACTACCTGAACAGCCGGCCTCCACCTTTTTTTTTTTTTTCCTGAGGAATCTGGCAGATGGGAACCAAGATGGTATCCCAGAACCAAGGAGAGTCCCTGGACCAAGGAGGAGCCCTGCTCAACACAGCCCCATCCCTTCCAGGAAGCCATGGCTGGATTATTGTGCTTGATTAATGGCATCTTAACCAGCTGCTCTTGTTTATTCATTCTATTAGGGAGACCCTTCCCCTTCTCCCAACCCACTTCTTCTATACGTCCCTCCTTCCCTGGGAGTACATCAGCACAAAGTCTGTAGGCATACTGAGAGTGCACTCTAATACTAGGGTATATCTCAGGTTCCCTGGAAGTTGTTTCCTTTTGTGGGTATCTCTTGTAGACTGGGGTCCCTGGTCCTGTCTGTGGCCAGGCAGATACAAGAATAGTGTTCAGAAGGAAATGGCTCAGCTGCAGCTCCCACCAACTGAACATCTGAGACAGTGTATTCAAGGTTTGAACTGAAGGGTTATGTGTTTGTTCCTTGTAAGCCTCAACGTGTGCTGTCAAAGTGGAAATACCTAGGACATGATATCCTCAAGACCTCACCCAGGGAGAGCATACTTTGTGTACATGAGTATGTTCCAGAAAGTTCCAGGGCACAAAGTGGTCAGCCTAGTGGCTAGTTGGCAGTTTCCTGTGCACAGCAGATTGTGCTAAGCTCAGGTAGTTGGGCAGGGGCCAAAGTCAAAAAGTCCTAAAGTTGTAGTAGTGAACCTCTTTCTGCACCATAGCTTTTGGTCATAGGAGCCTCACTGAACATTTGGCCCAATCCAGGTTGACCTTTAGGTCACTTTAAGGACTAGGGTTGGGCAAGGAGGTAGGGGCATGGCTCTGCAGCTACGGCACTTGTTTCTTGGTTGTATCAGATATTATACCTGTGTTCTTTCATTCTGTTCCAATGCTTCTCAGTCTGTTAAGAATTTACCAGCCTGTGTCCTAGTTTGGAGTGAGTTGGCAGGGGGCTTTTGATCATTCTGAGAGAATAAAAATCACCAGCCAGGCACTAGTGGCTAAAGCCTGTAATCCTAGCTACTAAAAAGGCTGAGATCTGAGGATTATGGTTCAAAGCCAGCCCAAGCAGGAAAGTCTGTGAGACTGTTATGTCCAATAAACTATCAGAAAACCGGAAGTGGTACTGTGGCTCAAGTGACAGAGTGCTAGCCTTGAACTGAAGAGCTGAGGGACGGTGTCCAGACCCAGAGTTCATGCCCCACAACTGACAAAAAAAAAAAAAATGTTATACAGGGTTGTAATTGGATGCTGAAGAGAAATGGAAATCTGTATAAATACCCAGAAGAGAGACAGATAAACAAGCACACACACCACATACACCCCCCCCCCACTCAGATCATAGAGCACACAGAGCACAGAACAGAAAATGAGAGACAGAGAAAGAGGAGATAGTATTTGAGTTAGTGTTTGAGTACATATCATGTTGTGTTTCAGACAGCTGAGACAAGAGACACTGAGACCTATTGAGCCTGAGGAAGAGGTACAGGGTGGACAGGCGAAGGAGGTTTTGTTTCTGT
Source organism: Dipodomys ordii (assembly GCF_000151885.1). Lineage (NCBI taxonomy): Eukaryota > Metazoa > Chordata > Mammalia > Rodentia > Heteromyidae > Dipodomys > Dipodomys ordii. The sequence continues at coordinate 1,318,383 of NW_012267449.1, forward strand.
GGAATCTCAGGCCCTTGGGTATCCAAATCTGGCAAGGTTAGGTCAGGAGCAGCCAAAGAGGTACAAGATTTCTTTCTTTCTTTTTTTTTTTTTTTTTGTTCTTGATCATGGAGCCTGAACTCTGGGCCTGGGCACTGTCCCTCAGGTCTTCAGCTCAAGGCTAGCACTCTACCACTTAAGCCACAGCACCACGTCGGGATTTTTCTGCTTATGTGGTGCTGAGGAATCAAATCCCGGGCCTCATGCATGTGAGGTAAGCACTCTACCACTGAGCCACCTTCACAGTCCCATATTTGTTATTTAAAAAAAAAATTTTTTTTGTTGGTAGTGGGGCTTGAGCTCTGGGCCTGTGTGCTATTCCTCAGCTCTTCTCAAGGCTAGTACTCTACTGCTTGAGCCACAGAGCCACTTCCAAGATTTCTTCTTTTGAATGTCTTATCTACCAAACAGAGGGTCCACTGCCTGCCTGCTTTTGCAGCAATAACTTGTGAATCCTTCTCCCTATCTTGTGTCTCAGCAGCAGGAACATGATCTGATTATGAAGGTCCACCTGAGCTGTAGCAGTCCCACTGAGAGATGATCTGTTCTCAAGAGCACCAAAGAGCTTCAGCTATCTTTGCTATTCTTCCTGACCTGTTACCAAAGGTTATGACAGAAAAAGGTAGTAGGTTAGAATGTCCAGTGGGGTGGGATCCCTGGAAGGGGCGCTATTCCCTCCTGTGCCTAAGGCATGGCAGTAAAAGAACCCTCTTAAAGATGTAAAGTTTCCCCTTGGCTTCTCTGTGCTAGGGTTGTACAGCCCCAGAGTTAAAAACAAAAAAAGTTGGTATTTTTTGCTCTGCAAAACATGGAAGACGCTTGTCAAGGGGAGGGCAGATTGGCATTTCTGGTACTATACTGCCATCAAGTGGATTCTGAAACGGAATCCGCCAGCACTTCCTGGAGTTCTCTTAAATCTGAAAATGGCGCGCATGGGCACTGCAGACTTGGGAACCTACATGACAAAGGAGGGTGATCCTGGAGTGGTCTGGGGTTTATGGGGATGTGTGGGGAGTATGCAGCAGAGCAAACAGGTGTTTGCCTGGTCTGTGCAAAGCTCACAGGTGGAAGAGAAGCCCAGGCAACCAGCCATAGTGGCTGGTAGGCGGGTACAGGAAGCACAATGGCAACCATGTCTGGGAGGGATTGCAGGTAGTGTCTTCAGAGCCATGAGTGTCTTGGGGCTCTGTGGACATGGACAGTTAGCCTGCAACCCCTTTTCTTCTAAGGAAATTGTCAGATAGGAACCAAGTCGGTGCCTTGGACCCACTAAGGTCCCTGCTGCATTTAGTCCCATCTTTTCCAGGAACCCATAACCTGCTTGGTGATCCTGACCACCGGTACATCTATTCTTCCTCTGTGTTACCCTGGAATCTCTGCTGGGACATCTTCCCAGACCCGGCCCACGTCTTTTCTTTGCCGCTTTCTCTCCCCCAGTTTTCCTCTCCCTTTTTGTGCGAATACAGGGAGAAAGACGACTCTTCAGTGTCCTCAACAGAACTCAACATGGAGAACTGAAGTGGGCAAGAAGCCACTTTGAAGTCCTAGCGGAAAAGGTTGGCTTTTTTTGCTCTACAAAGGGCGGAGGGAGCGCATCGGAGGGCGGAAAGGCTGGCATTCCTAGTACAACACTGCCATCAAGCGGATTCTGAAAGGGAATCCACCAGCACTTCCACCAAGTATTAGAACTAGAGGGGTGCACATGGGCACAGGGAAGCGACACACCCATGGGACAAAGGAGGTTGTTCCTGGTGGCGTCCAGGGTCTTTGGAGGCTTGTGGGATGCCCTTGTTGTGACGATCTGTGTCTAACTAGTCTGAGGAAGCCTCAGAGGCTGGAGACTAGCACAGGTAGCCAGCTACAGTGGCTAATGGGACCCCGGAAGCACAGGGTCTGTGGTCAGGTGGAAACCAATCTGGGGGTGGGATTGAGGCCCTAGTCCATCTGCACTTTGGGCTCCCGGACCACATGGACAGTTGGTCTCCATCTCTTCTTTTTTGGAGGGAACTCACATATCCTAAACAAGAGGGATCCTGGAACCAACAGGGGCCCTGCTGTACACATTTCCCTTCCAGGAACTCATGACTGGCATGGCTTTGCTGACTAGTGGTGCCTCTGCTTGGCACCTGGGTCTTGCTGCCATCTCATCCAGCTCTATGGGTTTTGTTTTGTTTTTCTGTTTCTGGAGTCTTAAACTCAGGGCCTAGATGCTGTCCCTGAGCTTCCCCTGCCCTCAAGTGTTCACCTTAAGAGGTGGCCCCTGCATAGGAACCAAGAACTGACTGCCTGAGATAGTGCAATCAGGGTTTCACCTGCATAGTTACGTGGTTGTTTCTTGTAGGTCTCACCAATTGCAATCAGACTGGGAATATTAAGGAGGTGAAATCCTTGAACCTTGGCCCAAGGAGAGCATTATCTTTAGTGGACATAAGGGTAGGTGGGAAGAGCCTGGTCACAGAGATGGGGGGCTGGCAAGCTGCTTCTTATACCCAGAACCCCGAGCTCAGCTCAGGTTTGTATGTAGGTGGGTGTCAAAGTTTCATATTCCAGTAGTGAACCTGCTTCTGTAGCACAGCTTTTGGTCAGAAGCATCTTCATGGGTCTTTGACCCAGCCCAGGTTGACCTTAAGGTCACATGAACGACTAATGTAAGGAAAGTGGCAGGGGTACAGTCAGGGTGGCACTGGCTGTTGGGGTTCTCTTCTGGGGAAATGCCTCTCAGTCTAAGAATTTTCTTATAGACTTAATTTGCCAGTGTCCTCCTTTAAGTTGAGTTGGGAGGGTTTTTGTTGTTGTTGGTGTTTTTGTTTTTGTCCTGAGCGAGCAAGACTATTAAGGTTTCAAGGAGATTAGGAAAAGATCATGGAAATCTAATCTTGCCTGTGTTTTCCTTTGGAGCAAACAGGTGAGGATTTCTTGGTGGTCATAAAGGAATAAGAAAATTAGACATGGTTGTGAGGGGTGGAGGAAGAAAGATTGAAGATATGCATATAAATAAATACTCAAAAGTCAGACAGAGACAGAGCAGGATGGGAGTGGAGGAGGGATAAGGCAGATTGACACAGAAGGGGAGCTATATTGTATGTGATTTTGGACCCACGTTGTAGTTTTCCTTTTTTTATCTTTTGATTTTTGTCAGTTTTGAGACTTGAACTCAGGGCCTGGGTTCTGTCCCTGAGCTTTTGTGATCAAGGCTAGTGCTTTACCACTTTGAGCCGCAGTTCCACTTCTGGTTAACTGGAGATAAGAGTCTCATGGACTTTCCTGCCTGGGCTGGCTTCAAACTGCAGTCATCACATCTCAGCCTACTGAGTAGTAGGTGTTAGCTACCATTGCCCGACCTAAGTTGCAGTTTGAACAGTGGGAGGGAGAGACTCTTGAGACCTATGGAGTCCAAAGAAATGGTACAGGTTAGAGAGACAAATGAGATTTTGTTTCTGGACAATGCTAGACATACATGGTGGTCCAAAACTGGCTGGGGCAGGGAAGGAGTGTGGCTGAATGAGTACTGTGTTTCTTATTTTGACTCTGTGTTCTTTTCCAAACAAAGAGCCCCACCGTCTGTCTCACTTTTTTTGTTTAGAACAGCATAACTGACTTTTAAGCCTTGTAGATGCATGGCCCCTGTGTAGAAGAGAAGGGTCCCTGCAGTCTGTGGACAGTTCCTTTGCCATCTGTCTTGGTTCTCCTGTGATCAGCATATGCCAGGCCTACCTTTCATTTCACTCTACCACCCACATCCCCACTCTTAGCAATGGCATGTCAGGTGATTGCATTTTAAGACTTGTCCCTTCTGGAATGCCTTGCCCATGATATGATGAGAGCAACATTGAATCAACTTAGGGAGTGGCCCTGCACAGGTGTCACCAACTTAATGCCCAAGGCAGTGCTCAGCTTGATGGGTAGGTGGTTGTTTCTTCCAGGTCTCACTAAGCGCATTCATGTTGGGAATATCTAGGAGGTGACATCCTTGGCTCCTCTCCGAGGGAGCACATCCTTAGTGGGCTCGAGGAATGGGCTATAAATGCCAGGTCACATGTGGCTCATGTGGTCAAACCAGGGACTGGCAGGCACCTTTTGTTCTCTGCACCCTGTGTTCAGCTCAGGTTGGTGGACTGGCGAGGCAGTTTCAAAGAATTAGTAAACCCATGCCAGCAGTCTAGCTTTTTGTCTGAGAAGCTTCACCACATCTTTCGCCCAGTGCATATTGAATATCACGTCACTTGAAGGCCTAGGGTGAAGAAGGAGTCAGGAACACAATAGCTGTGGCACTACTTATCCAGCTTCTTGCTGATATTGTGACTGTGCTTTCTCCTTTTGAGGAAATGCCTCTCAGTATGCTAAAAATTCTCCCACAGCCTTTCCTCTCCCAGGGCTCTTTAAGGGACTGAGGGAATAGGAAACAGGCAGGTTATGTGGAAGATAGAATAGAAATCTACACGAATATCCAGGAGCCAGACAGACACAGACTATATATAGGACACAGAAACAGAGAACACACACACACCACAGAGAGAGAGAGAGGGAAAGTGTGTGTGTGTGCGTGTGTGTGTGTGTGTGTGTGTGTACTGTGTGTATGTATGTGTGTGTATATGTATGCAGGTCTGTGTATTGATGCAGGGTAGACAGACAAAGTGAGGTTTTGATTCTGGGCCATTCCAAACATAATCCCCAGGTGTGAGGACTTGATGTTTCGGTGAGGCAGCAATGGCTGAGGGACTACCGTGTTTCTTGTTTTGACTCTGGGTTGTCTCCAGAATGGAGGTCCTCACAGCATGTTTTTTTATAGCATGAACTTGGGAATCCTCCTATCTGTCATGTGTCTCAGCATTCAAAGGTGGCCACCACTGTCGATGTCCACCTGACTTTAGGTCATACAGAGCAATAGTCTGTGCACCAGAGCACCAAAGGGCTATGGATGGCCTTGCCTGTTTACAGCTGTCACTGGCCTACATGTAAGTTGTTGCAAGCCTCCAGAACTGTGCCTGAGTTTCACCCTATCTTATCCAAGACTTCATCTGAGACTTGGGACAGCCTAGGCCAGCATGAACCTATCTTTTGACATCTGGGTACCTCTCTAAGTAACACTTATCCCTATGAAGCCTTGAACCAGATTTTGTGTAGAAGGGGTGACTGAGTATGCTAGGGCTGTTCCCTGGAGACTATAGGAATAGAGTTCAGGCACTGCAGCTTCAGGTCACTCAGCTCCCAGCAGTGGCCTGTGCTGCAACATTGAGCCAATGGCCATAATGCATGCTAAGATTGCTGAGAGAAGGCTCCATTCAGAATTGGTCCAGGTGGGCAGATTTTCTCCCTGAATTCTGACCAAAGGCAAAGGAAAGGAGAGGACAGGGCAGAGCCTGGGTAGGGTGGGATGCCTGGAGTGGGAACCTTTCCCTTTTTGTGCCTAAAATAGGAATAAAGAGCATCCTTCAGAGACCCTGGCAAGTATGACAGAGCCCCAAATCCCTGCTTTAGTTCCATGTTCCAGTCAGTGCAGCCCAGAGCTTAGGCTGGTGAGCAGCCATTTTGTAGCCCTAGTGGAAAAGGTTGGTGTTTTTGTGCTTCAAAGGGTGGAGGGTGGGCAGGATGGCATTCTTGGTACAACACTGCCATCAAGCGGGGTTAGAAACAATCCGCCAGCAACTGTGTGAGGTTTCTTACAACTGGAAGGGGGCGTGCATGCGCACAGGGAGGTCTGAGAGCCACAGGACAGAAGCAGGTGCCACAAGAAGGGTCTGGGATCTTGAGAGGCATGTGGGGAGCCCTTGGCACAGCTGAGTAGTGTCTGTCTGGTTCCAGGAAGTGTCAAGGAAGAAGAAAAGCCTAGGCAGGAACACAAAACATGGGCTCTGTGTGCATTTGGTGACCATGTCTGGGAGGGATTGTGGGGTGGGCATGGGTCTGCCATGCCCTCTGCCTCGGGTTACTCGACCGCCTAGACAATTTCTGTTGTTGTTTTTCTTCCTCTGTCCATTCCTCCCTCACTTTCCCTTCTTGTATATGATGCATGCAGAAAGACTGCAAGGATCCATGGCCTGGCTTGGGTTCTGTGTTCCTATGTTGTGCAGCCCAGAGCCCAAGTAGATGAGCAGCCATTTTAGAGTCCTAGTGGAAAAGGTTGGCTTTTGTTCCTTTTTTCTTTCTTTTTTTCTTTCTTTCTTCCTTTCTTTTTTTGCTTTACAAAGAGAGGGGGCATAGCAGGGCAGGAAAACCAAGTTGGTATTCTTGCTACAACACTGACTTCAAGAGGATTTAATCATTAGAATTCTTCCAACACTTCTGCATGCATACTTGGAACTGCAGCAGGCTCCATGTGCATAAGGGACTCTAGAGAAGGCTTCCCTGGAGTGTTTAGGGGGTTTTTGGTAGGGAGCCTTTGGACAGTTGGCTTTTATCCCTCTTTCTTCTAGTGAAACTGGCAGTTCTTAACTGAGCAGGTGCCTGGATCCACATGGATCCCTGCTGTACATGGCCCCATCACTTCCCAGAATCCATGAAGGGTTTGTGGTCCCTGACCAGTGGTGCATCTTCTTAGCTTCCTGGGTCTTGTTGTTGTATTCCATCCAAGAATTCTTTTTATTGTTTGCATCTTTATTTTCTGCCTCCTCCTCCTTCTCCTCCTCCTCCTTCTTCTCCTTCTCCTCCTTCTCTTTCTCCACCACCTCCTCCTCCTCCTCCTCCTCCTCCTCTTCCCCTTCCTCCTCCTCCCTTCCCCTTCCTCCTCCTCCTCCTCCCCTTCTCCTCCTCCCTCTCCCTGCCCTTCCCCTTTCTCCTCCCCCTCCTCCTCCCCAATCCCCTCCTCCTTCTCCTCCCCCTCCTCATCCTCTCTCCTCTCTCTCTCCTCTCTCTTCCCTCCTCCTCCTCCTCCTCCTCTTCCTCCTCCTCTT
>NW_012267449.1:1325361-1329570 GCF_000151885.1 Dipodomys ordii
TTCTCCTCCCCCTCCTCATCCTCTCTCCTCTCTCTCTCCTCTCTCTTCCCTCCTCCTCCTCCTCCTCCTCTTCCTCCTCCTCTTCCTCCTCCTCCTCCTCTTCCTCCTCCTCTTCCTCCTCCTCCTCCTCCTCCCTCTTCTTCTTCTTCTCTTTTCCTTCTTCTTCTTTTCTTCTTCTCCTTCCTTCTTTGTCTGAGCAGTGCTGGGAGTGCAGCAGCATAAAGTTCTTAGTCTTGCTTAGGATTAACTCTATTATTAGGTAGAAAGAGACACATGGAGAGAGACAAAGAGAGGGAGCAAGTGTGTATGCATATGTGTCTTGGACACTTGGAGGAAGAGCCTCTGAGACCCATGGAGCCTGAGATGGGCATGCTGGGTGTACACACAAGCTAGATTTTATTTCTGGGCAAACCCCGCAGACACATGGGGGTCCAAATCTGGCTGCAGTAGTGCAAGAGTGGCTGAAGTGGTAGGGTGCTGTGCTTCTTGTTTTGAGTTAGTGGTGTCTCCAGAACAGAGGCTCACACAGCCTCTCAGCACCAAGAAACAATGATTGACCAGTTGGGCAGACAGGTGGGTTGGCACCAACCTGGTATTCATTTTGCCCATCCTGGTGCTAGAGAAAGGTTACGTTAGATCCCCTGGTGGGATGTGATCCCTAAAGGGGGGAGCTTTTCCCTTTGCCTACAGCAGAAAGAGGACCCTCCAGAGTCCCCGAAATGTGGGCAGAATCCAAAGTTCATGCTTGGGTTCTACTGGTCAGCTATGCAGTCCACAATCCACGAGGGTGAGCAAGCATTTTGGAATCTACATGGAAACGGTTGCCATTTTTTACTCCAGAAAGGGCAAAGGGAGAGTAGCAGGAGCAGCTCGCAGTGGCATTCCCGGTACAACACTGCCATCAAGTGGATACTGAAAGAGAATCCACCAGCACGTCCGCAAGTGCTCTTGAAACTCGGAGGGGTGCGCAGGCGCACAGGAGACCCTGGGGGACCAGCAGGACAAAGGAAGGTGGCGTCCCTGGCCTGTCTGGAGTTCTGAAAGTTGTGTGGGGAGACCTTGGTGGAGCCATCCTGTATTTTCCTGGTCTATGCAAGGTAAGAGGTGAGAGATAAATCCAGGCGGTCAGTCATGGTGGCTCGCGGGGCACAGGAAGCACAGGCTGTTCGGTCTGATGGCGGCCATGTTTGGGAGGGATTGTAAGCAGTGTCTACAGAGACCTTGGGGCTCTGGGACCACACGGATAGTTAGTTTCCATTCCACTTCTGTGGAAATTAGCAGATTCTTAACCAAGCTGGTTCCTTGACTCTGGAGGGTGCCTGCTGCACACAGATGTATCCCTTTGTTGTAAGGTAAATCATCCCAGAAGCCACATTTTAAAATATAGAATATTGGAGTCTTTATTATACGTTTAACAGGCTGCAGGACACCAGTTGTTACAAAGGCCTGTAGCACGCAAATACACATAACACAGCTAGGAAACATGCTAAAGAGGAAAGAAGAACAATACCAACAAGCCAATTTAGCTCCAGTGGATAGCTGAATTGGGACTCTATGATGACTGTAGACAAGCCAGAAGACAGGACAGGATCACAGAGACACAGAGACACATGGCATGGAGTCCTGACAGCTAGGCAGGTCTGGGCCTAAGTAGATTGGTGCAGGGGGCAGATCCTCAGGAAATCCCCAGTCCCAGACACTAGACTGACAGATTCAGTAACATCAGCCCAGTGCCTGCCTCTGCCTCCAGGGGTCCTGGCACACCCATTACCAGGTGATGGGGCATGGGGGTGGTTCTTTCCTCTACCATGAAGACAAGATGCCAGACTCTACCATCCACCCTGTGGTCAATATGGCGCCGGCCAGACCTGGCCTCCTTACTTCACCTTCCAGGAATCCATGATGTGCTTATATGATTTACAACTGGGCAGAATCCCCACCCAAGAGGAAACTCTTTGTTTTCTTCTTTGGGTGTGATCCATGGGCCCAGAAAGTCCCTGACTGCAACAATGTATCAAGCATTCACCAAGTGAAGCTTGTGTTATTGGCTCACAAAGTGCAAGGGACCTGGAATTGTGCAGATGAAATGTGATGGGTTCCTAGGGTCCTTGATTATTGAAAACAATTTGTATGATGTTTCATCTGGATAAGACCACCATCACCTTATTGTCCTCTTAATTATGGAAGAGGATGTAGTGTAGATGTTTCCAAACAGTACAAAGAATTCCCCTTGATTGTCTGCTGCCCTTTTTTGCTCATAAGGTATAATTTTATTCAGGGAATAAGCAGGGTGTAGGTTATGGACCAGATAATTTACATGTACAATGATACCAAGTGAGGCATTCTGAGGTACAGGGAGAGTTACAATCAGTGAGATACTGAGACATTTGGGCCATTTGACATTGGTTGGCACCCATGTGTAGTAAAAGATAAGTAGGATGGCCTGAACTGGCACCCCCCAAAAGTATGACTGAAGGATCCCTCACATCCATCCCAGGGGACCACGCAGAGGAAGGCAGGCACAGGAGGAAGATTATTACAAGCTTTATTAGCAGAGCCATATTTCCCCCAAGCGGGAGCACTTGGCACACTTCTCTATCCAGGTAGCAGGAGGGTCTGAGGGTAGGAAGTGAGGTAGATGGGAGTTCAGGTCAGAGAGAGGGAGAGGCTGTATGGCGGGAACTCCAGGGATGGAAGGGGCACAGGTCTGGGTGGAGCTGAGGGCCAAAGGTAAGCATAATACTAACACTGATAGAGTATAAGTATTTTTCATATGGGAAAAGACAGAAGCATGAGAATTCTTTGAATGTGAGGGATTTGGAGGTTGACTTTTATCAGGGTTCATTATTTTTACATATATGTTTATATATCATATAATTTATATATGTAATAATTCAGTGAACTCACTGAATTAAGTAAATGTGTACTAATCAAAAATGTTTAAAAAAAAAGTTGGGCACTAGTGGCCCATGCTTATAATACAATATACTTAGGAGGCTGAGATCTGAGAATCTTAGTTTGAATCCTGACCAAGCAGTAATGTCTGTGAATATTTTATGTCCAATTAAACAAGAAAAAAGCCAGAATTGGCTTAAGTATAGCCACAGTGCCAGCCTTAGCAAAAAGCTAAGGGATAATTCCCATGTTCTAATTCCAAACCTTTGTAATCCCCCCCCCAAAAAAAGGAAAAGAGCTTGAAGAACCTGAACTTATAGAATAATTTTCTAGAAAATAATTGAATAAAATTTTTTTCTAGAAAAAAATAATTTCCTATCAAGTACTTGAATTGCCAGGTATTAGTGCCTCATGCCTGTAGTCCTAGCTTTTCAGGAGGCTGAGATTAGAGGATTACAGTTGGGAGCCAGCCTGGACAGTAAATTCTATGAAACTCCTACTCCAGTTAACCACCAAAAAGTCATAAATGAATGTGTTGCTCAAGTAGTAGAGCACTAGCCTTGAGCCAGAATTCTAAGGGACAGCACCCAGGTCCTGAGTTTAAGTCCCCAAATGGGCACAAAACAATTGTCGAAACAAAAGAGCTGTACTGAAATGGCTAACCACCATAGCAGATTAGCTATATGGGATTAGCTATATGGCTCTTCCACAGTCCAGGAAGACATGAGTCATGCCCAAAAAAAACTTAAAATGACTCCCCAGTATTCTGAACACCTCTGGAACCCTCTTCGATGTCCTGCCTAATTCAGATTCTCCACCTCACCGCTTTCCAAGAGAACACACTGATGTGTTGATGGGTCCTCTTTTCTTTTCTTTTCTTCTTTTTTTTTTTTTGTCATTCATGGGGCTTGAACTCTGGCCTAAGTACTGTCCCTCAGCATTTCAGCTCAAAGCTAGTGCAGCACTTGTGCCACAGTGCCACATCTGGCTTTCTGGTGGTTTATTGGAGATGAGAGTCTCATAGATTTTCCTGCCCAGGCTGGCTTTGAACTGCAATCCTCAGATCTCAGCCTCCTGATAGCTAGGATTACAGGCATGAGCCATTGGCACCCAGCAATGTATCCTCTCTTTTTTTTTTTTAATTTAATTTTGTTTTATTTGTGAACATACTTTACAGAGGGGTTACAATTGCATGGGCAGGTTAATGCGTACATTTCTTACCAAGCATTGCATCCTCCTCCTTTGTTTACCCTTCAGATCCCTTCCCAGCCTCCCCCCTCACCCCCAATCCCAATTCTTCTCCTTCCCCCCTCT